>NC_071113.1:6395000-6695000 GCF_024256425.1 Clarias gariepinus
CTAGTGTGACCTGTGAAAGGATTGGTACCTAAACCTCCTGGAATAGGCCCCAGCACCCCGCGACAGGACGAAGCGGTATAGATGATGTGAGAGTGTAATGACAGGGAAGGTTGCCAAGTTCTGTTAAATTCCCACATCCACTGTATCTCAGAACCACACGAAAAGACTTAAACCTAGCCTAACCAAAGCTTTTTTTTCCTCTGTGATTTTGTATGGCCAGACATCTCTCTATTATCACACGACAGCTAACAACCAGGGATTGCAAACGCTATCATATGCATCCCCCAAGACATGTGATTCGATCTTTTTAAACTGCTGCTCCTGCAACCTAACACGCTCAGAGGGAAGTGCTATCCACCCACTTCCACTTTCCACTTCCTGCGAGAACACGCAGACAGCTATGTTTGGCTAGTGTCGCTGTGATTAATGGGGGAGAGGGAGAGATTCTACCACCCCTCCTCCCCTGAGAATATTGACCATCTTGCTCACATGGACACCCGGCCGTGGACGGATTTGGTATCATTGGGACTCAACCTCAGGATCTCCAGGTGCTTTTCTGTTGCATCATTAGGGGCATTTTCTCGGTGTGCAGCGGGGCATTTTTTTTCTGGTTTGCATAATGGACAGTATCTGAGATTTTCATTCTTACATAATTCACTGCCAAGACTAGTCTGATGATGTCACAAGTAAAGATCAGGTAGAGGCTGTCTAGAGGTAAGTCTAGGTGACCCAAGAGTATGTAAGTATGTATGTACAGTACTGTTTGTATGTATGTATGTATGTATGTATGTGTATGTACGCATGTATGTATGATCGCTCTCTTATTAAGCAAAATACTTATTATACTGAAAAGTTGCTTAAAGGACTTGCAGTGGCTGTGTAGTTTTGTAGTCGTGTAAAACAAAAGCCGGAACGCATCAACAGGACGTCCAGTTCAGTAGTTATGCTCTGCAAATTGAAATTTGTTATTATAATTTTTTAATTTTTGAGTGATTCTTTGACAAAATGGTAAGGGTGCATGTGAACACATTTTTTTCCCTGAGCTGTAATTTTTTATTTTTTTTTAAATGATAGCCTATTTGCAGCTATAAAGCTTAAGAAATATCTGTATTTCATTGGTTTTTGTCAGGTACAAAGATACAGAACACAGGCCTGGAGGAGGCTGCTAAGCAAGAAAGACAGGGACAGACCAAGAGATGCACGGCTGAGCTCGAAGTGAGAGAGAGAGAGAGAGAGCGAGAGAGAGAGAGCATAAACTTAACTTTACTGTTTTCTTGTTATTTGCTGACATCAAACTTGAAGAGGAGAGAACACAAGCTGACCTAATTGCCGCTCCTGCAATTCGCTCTTATATTGTGTGTGTGTGTGTGTGTGTGTCCAGAAAGATAGTTCTGCTTCATTCTTTTACCGAAGTTGTAACTTCGACTGGTACTTGGACATGATAGGGAGGCGGGGTTTCGCGTCATTTGTGGGGTCCTAAGCTAAGTTGTGTAATGCGCATTTAGGCATTTAGGGCCATTTGTCTCTTCATATCCTTCCCTTCAAAACCATGAATAAACTGTGATTTTTGCCTGATTACTGCCAGACCTGTGGAATCAAGGAATCACATAAATCACCGTGACAATTATGCAGAAGAATTGAGATAAATCAAGAAGGGGGCACATACTTTTGCATGGCACCGTATATACAGTAGATAGATGGATAGATAGATAGACACTGTAGAGTCAGACAGACTACAATCCAATAATGTTCATGCTATGCAACACTTCTGTTGTGTTACACCAGTTTCTGTGTTGTTTAGTTTTTACAAGTGTACGATGGTGGGAATGTAAAGTAAAGGAGAAAAGTGGTGGGAAAAAAATTGCACCTAAAATAGTAGTTCAAAAGAAAAAAATTGCGAATGTTAAGCGGCGGTATTGGCTTTAATAGAGAGTTTAATAATGATAAACTGCAAGGCTAAAATACCATCCAGACACCAGCTAAAGAACTTTAAAGCAACACTAATGAAGCCGGCTTGTGCCAGACCCAATCAACTGAACAACCTCTCTCTCTCTCTCTCTCTCTCTCTCTCTCTCTCTAGTGGTTTCACCCAACACAGTTCTGATCATAAAACTATTTAAAATAATTTTAATATTTATCTTCAGCAAGCGTTTTATCCTGCTCGGCCTGACGGTGGATCCAGAGTCGTTCCCCCGGGGCACTGGGAGCGAGGTGGAAATACGACCTTAATGGGATGCTTGTCCATCACAGGACAGAGTGAAAACGTTCAGTGCATCCATAACCAGGGTTTAAAGACATTAACATTCAGGACATTTTTTTAAACTCACCCTCAAACTCTGCGCTGTCCTGAATAGAAAATATCTCCCAGAAAAGATCAATCTGAGATCTCTCATTGCTTATTGATTTATTTTTTTAGTTTTTTTTGTTTGTTTGTTTTTATTCTGTAAACACAAGCGAATTCGAATTTCATTAAAATTCAGATGTAGCTGTAGCATTTGAACATTTTTTTTATTTTATTTTTTTTATTCATGCATGGATTTAGTAGGTGCTCTTACTATTATTGTTGTATTTTTTATTTTTATTTTTTATGCAGGTCACATTGATGGAGCGATTGGGCCAGAAAGTTGGGAGGTACATTGCTATGTATGCTTATACTTTTCTAAGTTTTCAAAAAATTCTGGTTGGCCGTACTAAATTTTGCAAGCCCTCCCAAGAAACTCATATTGAAGCTTTCGGCCGGGTCTCCTGAACACAATGGAATAAAAATAACCCTGGGGAAAAAAAAATTTAATTTAGTTTTCAAAGATCTGTTTAGTACCCGTGCCGAACCACTTAACTTGCTCGTCTCGGGTCTGCTCAAAAAATGAGGCACAGACATGAAGAGCTCGAAAAACTCTAATTTACTTTAGGTTGAACATACTAATAATAATAAAAAAACATCAATCAAAAATAATTCACCCCTTGAAAAATGGACCTGAAACACTGCAACAATCACTCCATAGACTTTAATTGAATTTGTAGAGTGGACACATACTATAAAAAAATGCTTTTGGAAAAACTGCCATCTAAGTTGTTTTTTTTTAAGTTAAGCCCTTTATTTGTCACATATACATTACAGCACAGTGAAATTCTTTCTTTACATATCCCAGTGTACCCGGGGTCGGAGCGCAGGGTCAGCCATGATACAGCGCCGCTGGAGCAGATAGGGTAAAGGGCCTTGCTCAAGGGGCCCAACCTGGTGGAGCTGGGGACTGAACCACTGACCTTCCAATCAGTAACTCAGTGCCTTAGCCTTCTGAGCCACCACAGCGCAGGGCAGCCTGGAAGCCTCCTCTCTTAAACGGTCCAAGAACTAAAGCTCTTCTTCTTCTTGATTAAAAGTAACATAGGAGTGCTGTTGGATTTGAAGTGCATCCTGGATACATTCTTTGTGTCGCTCAAGAAAAGCAATGCCCAATTACGCCGCTTCTTAATGATTCATCCAGGAATTGTATCTAGTTTCAGATAAAGTAAAAGTCGAACCGTATACAAATACAGTCCATTTAGTGGAAAAAGGCAATTCACTGAATGGGAAAGGTGTCCTTAATGGACATCCATTTGCCACCACTGTCTGCATTTACAATGCAAGGATAAAAATTTTAGAAAAAGGCCAGCTCTATGACGCACGGATACAGTATGACTGCTTAGAGAAATATCCACTGCTACGCTCAGTTAGCAATACAGACTTTGAGAGAGCTGCACTGCAAGCGAGTGGCCATTCCTCTAGAGAGCCCTGCTGTATCCAAGAGTACATTTGCAATACCGGACAGATACTTTTTAATGGTTTCAGTATCCACACATCCCTAGGCATGATGTTTTCGAAGCTAGTATGTGGAGCAAGGTGTGGGGTGTTTGAAGCTAGGGAGTGGAACAAGCATGATTTCAGTGATGCTAGGATACAGGAAAAACACAACACTCTCGAAGCCAGGCGGTAGCACCAGTGACATCACGAGATCTCCGAAACCAAGCGGCGGCACTTGCATGACATCCCTAAAGCTAGGGGGTTTTAAAGTGCAAGGGGGTGTGCATGGCTTGGGCAGAGGAGGATTTGTCTTAGAGAGAGCAGGGTTAACCTTAATCTCAACATGGCACTGTGCGTACAGGTTGAGGCATTCCTGGAACAGGGGTTTCTGATAAAAAACACTGACAGCTGTTACTTCACTTTTTTTGCATGAACATGAACATGAAAAAAACCCTTACCCAACCTCTATTAAGGACTGTGGTCTCTGGACAGGTCATTTTTGCAACATCTTTGCTGTTTCTGATTCCACCGTAATAAGTATGTTTTTGGGGTTTGATGTAAAATTCTCTCATTAGCAATTTAACCCTCTGTGTCTAACAAGTAAGGTCGGCTCCTGTTTGAAACCGACCAGTGCTAGAAACAACTGCATTTGACATTTGAAGCCTTCACTGTCAAGAGTATTGATTATTAAGATGAAGATCTCTGAAGAGAGCCTCAGCTGTGTATCAGAATGAAAGACATAAATGACTATTAGTTAACAAGCTGAAATCCCACTTGCAGAGAGAATCTTTTAAAAGTAACTTCAACGACACATCATGGGCATCTGTGAACTCATGCATGTGGAAGTGGATGAATAGTGCTTACCTCTAAGTTCATTATGCCACTTTCTGATGTTGCATGAGCAGAGGTGCACAAAAAGAAAAAAGTCATCTGGCTTAACATGCCTAAGAGGAAGTTTTTGCTTTCCCTGGTTGATGGTTGTCTCATCTAACTGGAGGGTTGGAACTGGGTAAGACTAAGTTACGGGAAAAATCTTTGGGTAGACGTGTGTGGATAAAGTTTTTTGGTAGTATTTATTTGTACAGCTGTTGACATAAACAGATGTAAGGTTGAACCGGACTAAAGTTTCAGTTTTCCAGGAAAATATAGTTGCAAGCACAATAAGCGGGCCCAAGCACCCTGTGATATCGCCAACCGGTCATTCAGAAAGACAGTTGGCTTATTTAAATGGGACACACCGATATCATTATAACATACTTTTAACCTCCAAATAGCCCCAGATGCTGGACAAAAAGCATTACATTATGATGTCACTCAATGTGATTTCACACCTTAAACCTATGCCAAAAAGTTATTAACTACTCTTTGGCATAAGTGTGTAAGGCGTTGTCACAGCTGACCCGTTTGAAATATCAAAAATTCTTCCACAATTTTGCATCCTTGATGTATTGTGATCACATAGGCCCGGTTTCTTGCCTATCGTATAAATCTCCTAGGAGAAGTACGTCAAAATTCATTGGATGCATTTTGCAAACGACCCAAAATAACTGACTTTCTGTTTAAGTAGAGCTCATAACATGCAATGCGAAAGTTTTTTAGCTCAATGAGCCCAGACTCTCATGTGCCCAGAGGTATCCTAATGGCAACAGATTCCAACTTGTCTGCCATTTTTCATGACCTTTTGAGCATGTTAGGTCTTTTAAAAAGCCCTGAATAGTGGAAAAAAAATCTTTAGAAGAAGAGGGCCCTCACACACTATGATGACATAGGGTTGATGTTATAATTGGGCCGTAATTACTACACAGACGGGGGCACTGGTGGTAGGTGTTTCGCCTGCCATGTGAAAGGCCCTGGTTCGATTCCCAGCCAGTGCCCAAACCACAGCCACTGGATACAGTGCTGGTCTCAAACCCAGGTTAAACAGGAGTCAGGAAGGGCATCCGGTTATAGTTGCAAGCACAATGTTTTTCACCGACCTGTGCCAAGCTTGTATGTGCGGACCAAGTGTCAGTTGTGGCGACCCCTTGCCGGGAGCAGCTGGAGAACCAACAACAACATACAAGTTTGAATTGCAGTGCACCCTTAAAGTACCTATTTTAATAAAAAGAAAAGTCGAAGTGTAGCATTTGTAGGTTATAATACAGTATATAACCTACAACAACACAGGGCTCACCCGGACCAAAAAGCTACCTGTCCAACCGGATTCTATGGAAAGTCATAAATGGCCATGATAGGAAGGCACCAGAACACCTGGGCAAAAAGCCCTAGAAGAGGTACCTACACAGTGTGTAGTTATTGTGTGTGTGTGTGTATAAATTTAAAGAATATCCTTTAATAACCTTTTCCAGAACCCCCATGGGGACCATAAGAATTTGGATTGCCTCTAGGAGGTGAAGTCACAATGCAGCACCGAAAACAGACACTCAAATCTGACATTTAGAATAATCTTTCAGGGACAGAACACAGGGAACCTGAAACAAGGGCCTCAGTGAATCCTCGGCACAGCCTGGCACAGAGGGGACTCACTCTTACCATCCCGGGGCTGATTTAATAAAACACCCCATGATTTTCCTCTTCTACCGCAACAACCTGCCAAAGACAATACATTTGATTTAGTTATATAAAAGGGGATCTCTTATACAAAAGATCATTCTTAGTCACTTTTAGACACTTGCTTAGGGTTTCAGTGTGCAAAAAAAGAATAAAATAAAATACATTTCTTCTTGTTGTATTGATCAGGGTTTTAACAAGCCATTTAGATTTCCCCACTATTGTGACCTCATAACAGGACGCCTACCCCGGCCTTGTTGCTTTCTGTTTAGCAGTAGTTTTATTTTATGTAGACACTGAAACAGCACATTTGGATGAGGAGTGACATGAAGAGACTTTTATCTATAAATGATTTCACCTTGAACGTTAACAGACACACTTTGAGGGAGCTCTGAGACATTAAAAAACTTGGTAAAGAAATAGTAATATATGGGACCTTTAAAGAATCATGTCATACTGTAACTTGTTCCATAAATGTTAAACAATCTAAACAGTCCTTACAATGGCCATCATGACCCAAAAACAACATGTTTTTTTAGTTAAACATGAGATCAGGTGGATTATTGTTACCATAGAAACTGTAACATATCAGAATGAATGCATTAATATAAAGATGTGATTTTAGTATCTATAACAGTCAGAGTATTTTTATTAAAATTTTTCCAGCTCATTTGTTGAAGATACTTTTTCTCATGGACGTCCACACTGATGCGAGGGCAGTTTTGCTGGCTTCTGGAACAACAGATGGAACTTCCAGAGTGTGTTGTTACTGTATGTAGGAGGATGAGCTGGATAATAATCTCCCAAGGTTTCGGAGATTTAGGTAGAGGTGAGAAAACAACAACAGCAAAAAAAAAAAATTCTATAAATTGATCTATAACACAGTCCCGATGCAGACCCAGCGAAAATAGTTCAGGAGATGGAAGCAAGCGCCGGAGCGGAGCCGTGCCTTTTTAATCATGGGCCGCTGCGGTTTGTGTAGCAGCGCCTGCATTTTATACCAGCAGCTCTTGCAGCTCATTCAATCCAATGAAAATTAATTATCTGAATGCAGTTAATCAGACCAGAAACGAGCTGCAGGGCTGGAGACATGCACTTGGGAAGAAGAAAGTTTTAACGTTAAAAGAAAAGGGCGGATTGTTTTTTAATTATGTGTATACGTTAGAAATCTACCACAATATAAAAAAAAAAAAAAAAATCCATAAATCATACAAATGATTCACAGTATACAGCATGTGGCCTAATCTAAAACTATATATAAAACACAAGGTTTAAAATCCTTGCTTCATGTTATTGGTGAGTATTGTGGGCGTTGCCTGTTGGGACATGGGTGTGTGTCAACCATAACCTCATACACACCCAGACTGGAGAACAGACATCTACATGGTCACCCAGCTGATAGCCAGAGCCTGGGCTTTGTGCATTGTCTGATCGATACACACAATTGGAATCTTTTTCGGTGCCGGTGGAATGGCATGGCTCCAAACAGGTGTGTTATGATCTCTCTGCCTCTGTATATGTGTGTGTGTGTGAGTGTCTCTGTCTCTCGTACTGTAGGGATAACAGACCTGCCGAAGTCTATTATTCTCAATACTACAGTACATCCCTGTGTGTATTCTCGCCACTTCTATATGTAAGCAAACACACCACCCTCCGGCTCAGTGAAGCTACCTGCTTACATAAGACGCTCAAACAGTAGATTTGTTCTAAGCCTATGCGCTTGTTAGAGAATGTGGTAGGCATGAATCTGACATATGTCTTACAAGAGATGAAATCTTAACACCGGTTGACTGAGTGCTGTTTAATGGAGTCTGGAGATCAGAGCTTCATTTAACTCCCACTCTCGTTCTGCCTCCCTCTCGCTCTCTATCAGGGGAAGTAGGTGAGGAGCTCGGCCCCCCTCCTTCAGTGGATGAGGCTGCCAACACATTGATGACTCGCCTTGGCTTCCTACTCGGAGACAAAATGAGCGAGGGCCCTCCGGAGCTGCACTACAGCATGGAGGAGGCCGAGGACACGCAGGTAGGACACTTCACATCATTCCACTTCGAGAGACACTGGGGATGTTTAAAGACGGAACAGAGCCGACATGGTGATTTGTTTTAGTTTTACTGTTTTCTTTTTTTGTTGTTTTTTGTTGCATTGTTTTAAAAAACACATATATGTATTTAGGTGTTGACAAGTTTTACATTAATAATAATTTTCTGCGTATTCAGAGTCGGATTATATACAGTACACGCGTAATTCATAGCAGACTGTGTAGTTCACAAGTCGAAGGGAGACACATGAGATGAGTTTAAATTGACACATTTAATCTCAAGCACTTTCCTTTAAGGCAAAAAAAAAGTGTTGATTGTTTAAAAGCTTGTAAAATAGCTCTTGATTCAGCTTTTTTTATTCATCTCAGTACTGTATTCATATTTTTTTTATTATAATCTGTTTTTATCAACTGTCTCTATTAATATTGTGTTGAACTGATAAAATAGCGAAACTTTTTTTTTTTTTTGTTAAGATTAAAACAAAAAAAAAATACACGTCCCTTGCTCAGAGTGATACCTGAACTGCCTGGATCAAAAAAAAAAAGTCGCCATTTCAGAAGGGTCGAAATCATTGCGCTGCATCAAGCCAGGAAAACAACTAAGGAGATTTGAAAATGACCTGAACTGGGTTAAGAACCCTTTAGAACATTATTAAAACATGGAAGGTTTTAGTGCTGAACCATCAACTTTGTGGAAGAAATGTGGGCGGACAAAATCCTGAACCGGGAACATTTGGTGAAGTTGCATGGTAAAAAAAGATCGACAGTAAAAACCAGAACTATGTTTAATAGTGAAAGTAAGAGCATTTCTATACACACACAATATGATGAGAACTCACAGGATTGGGACCAAACAGATGTGTGTCCATAAGAATCGTGAATTTGCTAGGGAGAATAAGGATTGGATTTTTATTCAGTCTGGATATTGAGTCCAGACTGACCCTATTCCAGAGCGATAGGCGTGTATTTATGGATGTGCATTACAAAAAATATAAAGAAGGTCTCTACGACTCTGTCTTTTCTGACCATGAGGGAAAAATCTTTAAAGAAACAACACAGACAACACAATTAATGAATAAATTGATTGATCGTGCTAAGTTTTTTTTTTATTAAATATTGGCTTCAATGGCTTTCAATAGTAGCCAGAAACATGTATTTCTAGATATACTATCGGTTACATCATACATGTCAGATAGCGGCGCCAGACTTAATGCTTAAATTAAATAAATTAGATTATCATTTAAAGAAATGAGAAGATATGTTTTACTGCGTCGGGCTGCAACGTGTCTAACGATGCAAGTTAAAGATCGGTTGTTTACTGTATGTAGCAATCTCAGCAGCAACCTCATTTCCCCTCTCGTCTGTTACTGTATATTAGTAGACTACTGTAGTATCACCGGACCGACCATCTGTCAACATCTGCACCTGTTTCTCACTGGTTCCTGCCTTACATTAGATGCTTTTTTTATGCTTGAATGATTCATAGGGCACTGTGTGGCTTAACAAAAAAAAACAACAAAAAAAAAAAAAACACATTTCTCTAATGTTTATAAAACCGCTTAGGTGCTGCAGGGTCTGGACTGAAAGTGAGAGACAAAAGAAGTCCTTCAGGAGGCCTGGAGATTTATTGCTCAAGACTACATACTGTAAAGTCTGGCTGTTTGGAAGCAAAATATATATATATATAAAGGCTGGACTTAAGACTTGTGCACAGTTCTGTACAAGTATCGATCAGAATCGTGCGTGACCGAGACACGCCTCTGTTTTAGGTTATTGCTGCTCACGCATAGTGTCTGCTTCTGAAAAGGTGTTAAAACCTGAAGTTCAGTATTAAATCCTCATGATGTGCTCGTAACTCAATTCTGCATACGGCCTTTAATAAATATTTATTAGCACTTCATTGATTTACGATTTCAGGTCTGTTCATTCCCCTCCACTGTCACTTGGCTTGTGTTTGCGCCCTGATGTAAAACACTTGGTGATTTTATTGGAAACGAAAGGTCCTATATAAATAATTATTTCCGTGACAGTCAGTAACTCCAGGGAATGAATAGGGTGAAGGGAAAAACTGAGCCAAGATGGAGGAACAGAGCAAGCCCTGTCACAGTGTGTGACAGCCGTTTAGGCTGAATGGGCTGCACAGAGCCAGAGCCAGAACTCCTGCTCTCTCTCGCTCTCTCTCTCTCTTTCCTTGTTTTTTTTCTTTCTTTTTCTCACTCATCGACGGATGAGCGCTCTGTATGTGCATGTTTTTTTGTTTGTTTGTTTTTTTATCAAAATACTTTCTGAAAAAAATATGCTCCTTTACGCTTTCAAAGAAAAGGCATTTATCATACATTCACAAGAATCACATCAGTTCTGCTTTTGTGGACATTTTATTTACGACTGTAATTATAGCCTGTGTTCAGAGGGGCATAAATCTGTAAAAATATGTATATTTCTTTTTTTTTCTTCTATGGCCAGGGTTTCTTCTGACGTCTCTTTTTATCACACCATGCTGTTTATTTTGCTCCTTTTTCTTCTTCTTCTTATTATTATTATGATTATAAATGTATTATTATTTTTTTTTATTTATGGAAGTAAATACGCATTATGGACAATCTGATCAGCTTTAATGTAATCAGTGATATTATTATTATTTCAGGTTGAAGCCGATGTACATGTCTGTCTGCAACAAAGATGAACCGCTTACTTTATCAACTGTTGTTTCACAAAATTTTGTTTGGTGTGACATTATATGGTTTTGGTTTCCACTGGACTGGTGGCTAAATATTAGGAAATTGGACAAAATTTACAAGATTAAAGTGTCATTTCTGTTTATTGCAATCAATCTGAAAGAGAGAAAATATAGAAAAAAAATAGTTTACTCCTTTAAGTTGTACTAAAAGTATCATTTAAAGAGTGAGTTCTGACCAATGTACAGACAAACCCGTTCCTTTATTAATAAAGATGTGATTTATCAACTTTATTTGTAAAGCACTTTAACAACAAATGCCCCTAAGTGCTTCACAGGAATGATAAAATAATATAAAAAGACATAAATAAAAATCACATCACACAATAATTACATCACACACATCTCTAATCCAAAAAAATCCAAATCTCATGTTGGTTTAAACGCCAAAGAAAACCCTGAGTATTTCTGATGGGATTTGAACACCCTGGGTGATGTGGCCTCACGAATGGTCACGGGTAGGTCATTCAACAATTTGGGTGCAGCCACAGAGAAAGGCCGATCACCCTTGATTTGGTTTTGGGTTTTGGTTTGTGTGTTTGCATTCAAATAAGAGAGGAGACAGGTTTACTGTGTAAGATGAGAAGAAGGAGACGGGAGGGTCTGATTTCTCCTCTACTTTTACTTTAGATTCACAGACATACACACACAAACACACAGTGCCTGCGCGCATAAACGGAAACACTTATCTGTTTGGACTTATTTTTACTTTTGTTAAAGGTAAAGTACAGGTTAATGTGTTTAATTTTTACTTTATATTTTGTATTAATTATTTTTATGTATTTAATTTCTTGAGCTGTGAAACGAATAATTTGAGTTTCCATTATTTCTTACAGGAAAATTTGCTTTGATTTATGAGTGTTTTGGAATATAAGACCACTTCTGGAACGACTTATGCTCGTAATCCAAGGTTTCACTGTATTATATAAACTATAAATCACTGCACTACCTGTCTGGCCCTCTAACAATATAAAATTATATTTAAAACACACTTTTATTTTTATTTTTTTTTCTCACATTGTGTTTGAGGTCTGTTTTTCGCATCGGCAGAAGGAGGCTTGTCGTCTCCACACTTAAAAGATCACAGTGTATTCATGTTGTCAAACTTTAACTAAACAACTGTACAAGTACACAAGAGATGTTAGTAGACAATCAAGGTACCATAATATCTAATGAACCAGCACTATAGAGTACACTACGGTTTGATCTGGCAAAACAATATCAATACCTGAGCTGTAAAGAGGCACAAATGTACCACCGGGGCTGAAGGACCTTTAATCCAAATGGTTTAACCGCATGCCATCCAGCTCGTTCAACTGAATGTCTTTATTAGGTGTACACGTACTGATATCATATCTATATAAATAAAAGAAATGTTTAGTCTGTATATTGGTCAGAACTCATTTCATCCTTTTAAACATTGAACCCAAAACCAGTCCCAGAAGATTTTCTGTCTGTATGTCTGTATGTCTGTCCAGACAGATTTTTGTCACAGCATCATTTGAAACTTGCTTGACAAAATTTACTAAAATTTTTGCAGTATTTAGATATCTGCCTGAAGTTCAACCTGCACCATAAATCTAATTAAAATGTTGAGTAAAAGCAATGTTATGGATTTAATAATGAGGGAGTTTATTTGGCTGATGATGGAAGAAGTACACCCTAGCGTAAACAGGGCATAAGCATAAACTTTTCTATATCCTCTATTTCCCATTGATTGTAATGAGATAAAATGATAGTACAGTAGATTTCAAATCTTGTACATTTTGTACAATTTCCTAATATTTAGCCACCAATCTAGTGGAAACCAATACAATAATATAATGTTGTCACACCAAACCAAATTTTGTGAATTTACTGTTTAAAAAATTAAGGGGTTCATCTTTGTTGCATGCAGTCATATACGTGGGCTTTAACCTGAAATAATAATGATATCACAGATTACATCAAAGCCCTTCCTGATGCAACTCTCCCATTTTATCAGGACGGCTGAGGTTTGGGCATTGAGTGGGATAAAACCTAGTTTTAGGCAGTTAAACAAGAACAGTGCTGACAATAAGAAAAGCTAAAAAGAGGTTCATAATTGATCGAAATATGGGAAGTGAAAATATGCTTCTTTTGAATAGCTGCTCTGATTAACATAATGGACATGATGGCATTGCCTTAACGAGCTTAAGAGGATGCTAAGTTAATAAAAGTTAATGATAATTACATGTCAATAATGATCTGACAGTTTTAATTATATAATTGAAAGTATAAAATATGGTATGCCTAAAACGTTAATATATATATATATATATATACGCTATAGCCTAACGTGTGTGCTAACATGCGGTGTATCGTGTGTTCAGGGTGTGGGGGTGAGCGGCAGGATGAGTCCGTGCTCCACTCTGACCAGCAGCACAGCATCTCCTCCAGCCTGCAGTCCCTGCTCCACGCTCCCCACTGGAGCTCCCGGACAGGCCGTGAGCAGCCCCACCTCTACGCTGGAAAGCAGAGACAGTGGCATCATCGGTGAGTTCCACAGACACAATGTTGTTTTTTGTTTTTTTTTGTAAAATACCAAGCAGGTGCACCTGGCCGAGAAAACACTGATAATGGACAAATCCGGTGTCATTCATTTATGATGAGTTTGTGAATATGTATGGCGAGTATGCGTAGACGAGCGCGTGCATGAGTGAGGAACAGAGCTCACCATCTGTCCTCCCGGAGCACAAAGATACCACAGTGCATGAATACAGTAGCAGGGTGCTTTTAAGGATACATCTGCGCTCGAACTGATTGATACAAGAAAAACAGATGGATTTGGTCAAATTTCGTCTACATTTCCGCTCTCGATCTCGTGTCCTGTATATGGTTTGTACTCCTGGATGTGATTAGTAACCTATTGTTCTAGATATACAGTTAATCCATTTTGTTCTAGGTTACATTACTCTGATTTATTACAAACATGTAAGAATGAAGTGACTAGCATACTGTATTGATGCTATCTGTGCTTGACCTTGCAGCTCAGCAGATTGTCCTTATCCTTTATTAGTGACTATTCTGTTCTTTTCCTTTCTTTACATCCCTCCCACCACTTATTCTCAGCCACCCTGACGAGTTACTCAGAGCCGGCCGATCGCAGTGCCAAGCATGGAGAGGGCACCCGTGCCAGCAGCCTCAAACTTTGGCACTCGCAGCGCGCCACGCTCGACTCCGGCCTGTACCGCCTTGATGAAAACATGGCTGCCTCCACTCACAGCCTCAACAAGATTCCTGAGCGCAGCTCCACCCACCACTCCTCTCATCCCACCCCGTTGTACCTCATGCCCCGTCCTAACTCTGTGGCTGGTAAGTCAATACCTTAACCCATTGCTCCTACTAACGGGTCCAGTCATATCTGTTCTATGCTTTCTTTCAAAAAATATAAACAAGCATAAGTGCTTATGGAGTTTCCTAACAAAGGGAGGATCTTAGCTGTCCATTAGACAAGGAGGCAGGTTAGTAAATAGTAGTGCTGCCAATCGATTAAAAATTTTAATCATAGTCTGCGATTAATCGCGATTAATCACAATTTTAAAATGCTCCGTTTTCCCTGTATTATAAACGTGCAACGTTGGAATAAAGTAACGCATGACGAACTGGTTAGAGGAAACTTAGTTTATGCAGTTTTATAATATCTCAAACATTAACTTTTAACAAATGTTAAATTAAAATCTCTCGAATAGGACCGACACTGCATGCAGTGGCTGGATAGTGTGGGGTGTGGCAACCCACCCACACCAGGGCTTGAACCCGGATCTGAAAAAAGTCAGTGTTTTATTGTCTATTTAAGTAAAAGCCTGGTCTTGCCCACTTCTCCAGAGATCATGAGTTTGAATCCTGATAATTCCGCAGGCGTCGTGCTCTTAGGGGGAAGGAGTGGTACAGAATACTTGACCTCCCATTTTAATCATAGCAACACTAGTCAATCTCACACAGACATAGAGGGATGGATAGCACTTTCCTCTGTGTGTGTTACGCCGCGCCCTAACAGTCCATGACCAGCAGTCTGAAAAGATACGGTTGGCTTGTGTCACGTCTCAGAGGAAGCATGCGATAGCCTTCGCCCTCCCTGGTTAATAGCTGTCGGATGATATGGGAGAAGCTTAAGATGACTAAATTAAAGATAAAAAGAAAAAGAAGAAGACTATTAGAATGAGATGCAAATCCATCCAAAAATGGGGAATATTTCTTTAAAGTCTTGGTTTTTATATAACCAGGAAACTGCTACATTATTCAAGGCTTTTTAATTCTGGCCAGACAGTTACAAATAAAAGAGAAATATGTCTCTTCTGAAAATAAAATGTGCAATGTTCTTTAAAAAATATATGGTAAGCTTTTAGGAGATAAATAAAAGTGTATCTATCTATAATCTGTCCATATGTCAACACTGATTTCATAAGAAAAAAGCCTTCAATGATCTGCCCATAGATATGCTGTGAAATGTCTGCTTTGTTTCGGACACTTTGTTATTTAGGCGGCACGGTGGTTTTGTTGTTAGCACCTGTGTGCATGGAGTTTGCATGTTCTCCCCGTGCTTGGTGGGTTTCCTCCAGGTTCTCCGGTTTCCTTCCACAGTCCAAAGACATGCAGATAAGTCCAACTGACTTGCCCCAAAATTGCCCGTAGTGTGTGAATGAATGAGTGTGTGCTAGATTATGGTGATAGATTGGCGGGTGTACCCCGCCTCGTGCCATAAGTGTCCCAGGATAGGCTCCAGGCCCCCCATGACCCTGAACACAGGATAAAGTGGTATAAAGGATTAATGATGAGATGAGTGACTTTTCTTGTCACACTCTTCAGAATGTTGAAGGATACAATCTAAGAAGCTCTTGTCACTTTCTAGTGAGAAAACAAGCTTTTGATCTTTCTCATCACTGGATCGAATAAGAGTATGCTTTATGAATTATGATTTAGTGTTTTGTCTGAGGTGCGTATTCCCATGTTTATTAGCGGGTATGGGGAAAAGAATGAAAGTTACTGAAATTGCCTTTTTCACTGAAATCCTGTCTGTATGCAGTGATAAAATGTACCAGAGTCTCTAGTAAACACTAAAGGTCTGACTTGTGAGACCAGTTCTGGCCCAACTCTGTCTGTGATAAATGTGCTTTGAAAGAGCGTCAGACGTCGTCCATTCATTCATACTGTACAATACATCCCTTCTGAGCGTTCACTCTGTCGGGTCGGGGCGGATTTGAAAAAGTGACACGGAAACCTGCTTGTAAGAAAGCATTAATTAGTTTTAAATCTAATTAAACTAGTTTTGCTAGCATCAATTTGGTATGTTGCTTTGGTAGGAAATCAACTAGGTTAACAGTAATCGCGAAAAGACTATCTGGCCAAAAAAATCACACACTCTACGATTTCATTTGGCCATCTTCAACTTCTTGATCATGGCATGTCATGTAGTGGCTAGTTCATGTATGAAAATGCTTAACCCTGTATGCAGAGTTGTGGGGAACCTGGAGCCTATCAGAGGAGACTTATCGCACAAGATGGGGTACACCCTGGACAGGGTGCCAATCCATTGCAGGGCACACACACTACGGGCAATTTGGGAATGCCAATACGCATACGCATCTACATGTCTTTGGACTGTGGAGGGAAACCGGAGTACCAGGAGGAAACCCATCGAGCACGGGGAGAACATTCAAACTCCATGCACACAGAGGCGGGAATCAAACCTGGCCGGGAATCGAACACAGGCCCTGAAGGTGCAAGCTGACAGTGCTAACCAATAAGCCATCATGCTCCCCCCTTGCATTTTTATACAATTTGAATTCTGCAATATGCCATCAGGGAAGAAAAACTCAATTAATTTCCATGGATAACCTGATCATTTAGTACATTCAGGGCCTCGGCTCTGAGCAGCTGAAGCAACACTGCCTTCAGAGACTTGTCCAGAGGCCACTATACATGGTGGGTACATCACTTCATGCACTTCCCTGATTCGCCCATCGTTCTTAAATAGGGTCAGTCTGGACTTATCAGACCACATGACTTTTTCTCGTTGCTCCAAAGTCCAATCTTTATGCTCCCTAGCAAACTGAACCACTTTTTTATCTTGAATGAGTTTCACTAATAAGTTTTCTTATGACCACACAGCTGTTTTTAGTTCTGTTAGTTCTTGTCTCATTGTGCATGTGAAAAACTTTCTTTTTGCTGCTCCGGTCAAGGGGGTCGTCACACAACTTGGCACAGGTTTTACACCAGATGCCCTACCTGATACAACCCTTCCATTTATCCCACCGGGCTTGGCACTGGCTCGAACCCAGATCCTCAGATCCTCAAAACAACAACTTAAAGCCTTAGCCATGAAAATGCTCTTACTTTTGCTAATAACCCTAGTTATGAGTTCTGCTTTGGATTTTAAACACGCATTGTTTGAAACCAAGCTCTTAAGTGATCGCCAATCATGATCTGTTTTCAGCACTATCTTTCCTGGTTTTAATAATGGATTGGATAGATCTTAACCCTATTCCAGTCATTTCAGCATCTCATTAGTAAGCTACTGTACTAATTTGGTCCTGTGTGGTTTAGTGGCTATTACTGTTGCCTTGCACCTCCAGGCTCCTGGTTCGATTCCTGTCTCTTTGGGTATGTTCTCCCCAAGCTTGGTGGGTTTACTCTGGTTTCCTCCCACAGGCCGAAGACCTACAGATTAGGCTAATTGGTGTTCCCAAAATGCCTGTAGTGTGTGTATGTTTGTGTGCCCTGCGATCGATTGGCACCATGTCCAGGGTGTTCCCCGCCTTGTAATTTGACCCTTCTAAAATGGCAACTTTTTTCTTTCTTTTTTTTTTTTGGCCAGGCAATATATTTTAATTTGAGTTGATATGTTGGCAAACCCAAACCTGTGACCACAGTATTTGTCCTGACTGGTTTAGTTTGATTTATTTCTTTTGATAACCGTGGAACTGTATGATGTAAGCCCTAGGCTCCAGCATCATCAGCACCTTATTAGTAGAAAATGACAGCTTGTTCTGCTGGTTTTGTCCCGTCTGTTTCCGCGACCCTCTTGCCTTCTTTTGCAGACATCTCTTCTGACTTTTTAATCCAGAAGTGAACGTAGTAAAGGAAACATTCGCATGCTTTTGACAGCAGTATGCGAAGTATTATTCCACATGAAAAATGAGTTTCTTGGCCACGCGTATCGTCTCACTTTCTGTCTAGTGCCTTTACTTTGTATGACTCTAGTCCATTGTATGCGAAAGCTCTTAAATATCTAAAAATCTATTTAATAACCTTCACTAACCTTTACTAACTTCCTGTCTAGTGGGCTTGAAAAGTGCTTCAAGATGATTCATTATTTCCTGGTTCAGATGTCAGCACTGTAAAGTATTATAATGCTTTCTAATGGTGGGATGAAACAGCGGGTTAGAGAAAAGACACTTTTAGCTACACTTTGAGATGTCGTCCGTTTCAAAATGCTAGCAATACGAGGTTAAAGGGCCAGATCTAAAAAAATGCAATAACTTTTTTAGACCATTCAGAAGAAGATCATCAAGCGCATGAATTGGAATAGAATCTCATTCATTCGCTTTATGGTTTTTGGACTCAATCTGTTCACCTTACTAATTATAAGCCAATTTGGCTATTTTTTTTTTTTTTTATCTCTCCTGTGGAGCTGTCCTCACCCACTCAGCATTAGTTTACCAATTAATTCCGGCTTTGGCTGAATGTGATTATATTAACAAGATAGATGATCCTCCATCAGCACTGTTAATATGAGATTCTTGCTACATGTGTGATTAGATTTTTAGACAATGGTGTAGAGCCCCTCAGCAGTGCATTATGCTTTAGTAATCAAATTACGGTACTGTTTCTGTGCTCTATTCTGGTCCAGGGGTTGACACATATCTGGTGTTTTTAATGAAATCATGCTCTTGTGGTCAGAGACCAATACACCGACCACAAAGGTTTGTCTGGCATAACACCGTAACAGCATCCCCAGGACTTGGGGGAGGTTTGCAGCTTCGGGTACAGACTGAAATACATTTTAAACTGAGAAATTTAATATCGAAACCTATTAAAGTCAAAGATCAATCCAAAAGGCGTAGGCAAAGTCGAGTAGACTGTACTCTCTTGGTGGGACGGGTGGCACAGTTGTAGCCAATCATGGGTGTCTCTGAGCTCATGTATACAGAAGAGTGTGATAGTTTTCCTTTATGTGATTGGCCGCATGAGTAGCAGTTTGAAAAACTTTTTACTTTTACTTGAGTATGTTTGTGAAAAAGAAACGCTACTCTTATTCCGCTACATTTGGCTGCACTTGACTCGTTACTTTTCTAACCGTTTATTCTACACATTCTTTGTTTTTGCCAGAGAAATGCAGCCAGTGGATCCACCACATGACTGTGTTTTACCAATCAGACATAGCAACAATAATCACATGACTCCGTTTGACCAATCAGCCGATATAACAGTAACCACATGTAGTCACATGACCGCACAGAAACGCTGCTGTTGCAGCCAGGGTAGACAGTGAAGGAAAGGTGTCGCGGTTAGTTTAGCGGTTTTATTTAATGTTGCAATGTCAAAATATATAATTAGCGAAGAAGCTAGAGGCTAAAAATCATGAGTTTCTTACATTATTGTACACATGTTCTAATGTTATATGCTGAGCCATTAGAATATACAGTATATCTTACACTGGAAATCGTTTACACTGTTCAAACATACATATGTTACCTACTGTAGGTCTTTGTTTGGAAAGCTTTATGTTGTGAAAAAAAGTGAGATTAGGAAATTTGTGTTTCTTATTCCTTAATTTGATATTTTGTAAAGGCATTTAGTTTCATTCATTTATTTTATTTTATTTATTTTATTATTTGGAAATGTCAGAATTTGTACATTATTTCATCGTTTTGTCTGGCTGCTTAAAATATATATATATATATATATATATATATATAAATCGGACATTACAATGAAACAGTTACTCGGTACTTTGAGTATCTTTTCACCGAATACTTCTCTAGTCTTACTTGAGTAATATTTTGGGTGACTACTTTTTACTTCGACTTAAGTAATTTTATTTTGAAGTACTCTTACTTGATTACAATTTTTGGCTACTCTACCCACCTCTGCCCATAGTGTTACCCATTTTGGGTTGATTCTGATCAGTATTCGATATTAGTATAAGTGGTGTTAGGTCTGGTTCTGTTGTGTTTTCTTTTGTCATTTTAAAGCCATCTTGGATCTGAAATAAAAAGGAAAATTTCTTATAAGGAAAATCGCATATGGATTCAGCTTAAGTAAAGTCTCCTCTCTAATTAATGTTATCGTGTGAGCAATCAACAGTTTCTAACCATCTTATGTCTCTGAGTGTGTGTTTCTTGGAAAGAATGGATTTTCTCATAAAGGGTGAAAAAGAGCCTTTCAAAAAGGAGTTATTCGAGATGAAGAGGAACAAAAACAGCGGTACTTAAGGCGAAGCTCTAAAAGATCACAGGGTCTAAAGGGAAAGGTGTGACGAAACATTAATGTATATAGAGTTCAGGCGGAGTTTGAGTGTGAAGGGCAGGATTGAACATTTTTTCCAACCTGATGTGAAGTGAAGGAGAATGGAACGCGGGGGAAGAGCGATAAAAACAGCAGAGGATTATCAACAACGAAAAAAAAACAAAAAAAACAGACTGAGAAGACGTGAGGTGAAAGGACAAAGCTGTGTCTTTTTCTTTGAACCAAAGTAGACAAAGAGAACTCTCATGATAGGGCAGATCAAACCTTTAAGCTTTAAGCCCTCCCTAAATCCCTTTGAGCACAACATGAAATCTGTAGAGATAGAGAAAGATGGAAGAAAAACTAGGAGGTAATAATGGGAGGTGTAAGATGAGAAGAAAGAAGGAAAGCATGGTTGATCGTGATCCCGGTGTCCTACACAATCACAGCTATTTGTCACAAGGGAAGTTTGTACAGTATCTCAAAGCTATGATGCGAACATGTATTCTGCACATGGATCTTCTTATAGAGCTTGGGCAGGTGGAACAAAGTGCTATGAAAAAGTTTTTTGTGCATATTTGTCACACTTAAATAATTGAGATCATCAAAGTAATTTTAATATTACTCAAAGATAAAACAAGTAAATACAAAATGCAGTTTTTAAAACATGATTTTATTTATTAATTGAAAAAAAGCTGGTCCAATCTACCTGGCCCTATATAAAAAAGTAATTCAGATCCTTGAAGTTAAACTTCACTTGCCACACCCAGACCTGTTGAATCAAGAAATCACTTAAATAGAACCTGTCTGACCAACTAAACCCTGCTAAAAGATCTACAAAGCAACTCGATTTAAAGAAATGTAGGAGCAGATGAGAAACAAAGTCATAGACATGTATCAGTCTGGAAAGGGTTACGAAGCTATTTCTAAGACTTTGGGACTCCAGCGAACCGTAGTGAGGGCCGTTATCCACAAATGGAGAAAAAATGCCACAGTATTGAACCTTCCCAGGAGTGATCTGTCTATCAAAATGACTCTAAGATCACATCGACGACTTATCCAGGAGCTCATAACAGAACCCAGAACAACATCTAAAGAACGTCAGACCTTACTTGCCTCTGTTAAGGTCAGTGTTCATAATTCAACAATAAGAAAGAGACTGGGGGCAAAAATGGCAGCCATGGGAGCGGTCCAAGGCTTAAGCCACTGCTGACCAAAAAAGAACACAAAGGCTCGTCTCACGTTTGCCAAAAAATATCTTGATTATCCCTAAGACTTTAAGGCAAATATTCTGTGGACTAATTAAACAAAAGTTAAATCTTTTTGGAAGGATTCTGTCCTGTTATATACAAAACAGTGAAACATGGTGGTGGTAGTGTGATGGTCTGGAGCTTTGCACTTTCAGGACTTGGACGACTTGATATAATTGATAGAAAATCCAGAAGGAGAACATCCGACCATCAAGCTCAAGTGCGTTTGGGTTATGCAGCAAGACACACCAATGGCCTAGTAAAAGTCCGGACTTAAATCCGACTGAGATTCTTAACCAGGCCATTCGTGCCTGAAAACCCTTCAATATGGCTGAATTAAAACGATTCAAAATTCCTCCACCGCGATTTAAAAGATTCATCTGCAGTTATCGCATCCAGTTTGCATCTTTGAGATCATCAAACAGATTTTAATATTACACAATCTTTTAAGCGTGAACCTTCTCATGGCGCTGTATGAACAGCAGGGTGTTGTTTTTTTTTCCATTTGCACCTTTCTAATCGCTATGCATCGCTATTTTATAAAGCTCAGCAGCTGTATGGTTTTCACTCCTCATAATCTCGATCGTCTGAAGGTAGAGCCGGAGCCTCCAATCAAACAGCATTATTGAGCTCCGTGTTGGCAATCACGTCTGTCTACTGCCTTACACAATCACAGCTATAATTATCAAGGACATTATTTCATGGCCTTTTGTAATTGCAGTGCACATGATGTTCTTGCATAATGCTGCTAGGATCACCAAATTATCCGGTGTTTGTGCTGGGGCTAAATGTTGCCCCAGTATTAGACAAGGTCCTCGGTATCCTTAAGTAATTTTTCCACAAGATTATCGAAACCTCGCCTTGCGCTCCTGTTTACGTGGGTTTATTTCATTACACTGAACGAGGTGCGTAAGCCATGAAATTACCAGGGATTTACAGATAATAGCCTTGATCATGAGATACGATTTTATTTGTCGAGAAGGGAAATTAAGGTCTTCCAATAAGCTTGTATTGTGTTATAGTGCTGCTCTGGGAAAGAGGGGACAGAAAAGTTATGTAGGAGGACGTGTTTTAATAAATGTAGTTTTGCAACACTGGGGATAAACGTTTGTCGGTGTGGTACACTATGTGCTGGAGTTATTTAAAATATATATATATTCATAGCCCCTAAGACACATTTTTTTCAAAGTTTGATTATTTTAATAGACTCTTTTATTCAGTGGCTTATAAAATCTCGTCGGTAAAAAAAAAAGTCGGATCGATGCTTTAAGGAGTCATAACCAAGGATAATTAAGAGGGCGAGATAACTAAACCATTAAGTGCTTCTTGAACATGTTTTGGTGAAGCACCATCCACCTGGGAAAAACATGGAGTGGAACTGGGTTTGAGTGCACTGGTTTTGAAAATTGAATTCTTTTTTGGAGAAATCTCAACCAGTTATAAGGAATAGAACGTGACAAGGAGGTGGGATGCTCTTATCATCAAAACGCTGGCACTGGAGACTCCTTCCATAAATATTGTTCTTAAAAAAATCTTCTTTTGCTGATTATCAGATTTAGTTTGTATGGAGCGTCATACAGGTCCCTGCGTTGCTATAGAAACCGTAACAGAATAGCCTAAGTGTGTTGATATGAACTTGACAATCACTTGTCAAATGGTAAAGAATTATAAGTTTATGACGTGTTTTCAAGTCCTATCACCTGGGGTAAAAGTCACCCATGGTGTTTACAGACGATCCTCATCGTCATTCCTTTACTTCGCTGATCGTGGTAGGTCAAAAGACAGAATAGTTAAAATAAAAACCATTTCCACACATGGTTTGGTTTAAAAAATGGAGATTTAGTGCTTTTTATAGTTGAAAAATATATCTACAGCAAAGTCCAATAAGTTTTTCCAGCTACCACAAACATGATGATGGACCTCTGTGATGATTTTCAGTATATGTAAGGTCTTTGTGTGAAACCTGTCTCACATTCCTAGCAATAATAAATCAATTTATTACTTTTGGGCCTTGAAAATGTGACCAGAAATGGACTTTGCAGGAGTCAAATAATCACTGTTGTAATATTCCTCCTCCTGCTGTCTTTTTCAGATTTCAGATTTTGATTTGTTTCTGTAAATAGACAGGGAGATTGGAAAGTCACATGCTGTAGGTAGGTGTGTGTGCGTGCGTGTATTTGTGAATTTGTGATCTCAGTCCGATCTGCCTAAATTCACACAGACCCACTCACAAATATGGTTTGCGTACCCACCAAGATCCAGTGAGCCGGCCCCGAGAGACAGACCCAGTCAGGCAGCATGCTGCATTGCAGATACAGTACAATATGAGTTCATATGAGTTTGCTAAATATTATGGAGATTAACAGAGATGAGGCATGTTCATTTCCATGAGCATAGACATCAGTGTACAATGTACTTTCTTGCCTTCGAGTTCCTTACATTATTTGGCTCAAAGAAGAGAAATGCAAAGTACATATAGCCTAATGCATCACTGTAAGCGATTTCATAATCAAAACACAGGGTGCATTCTTATGGGCAATGCCCATCTGAGGATTAGTGAAGGAAGAGTGGCAACTTGGTGGGTTGAACCGTCCGTTCACTAGTTTTACGCATTACAAAAAACCATTAACCTCTAAGCTACCCCTACCCCTAATATCCACTTGAATAGTCGGTCTTGGGCACGATACAGTGAATCAAATATGAATGCCAATATCTTAATGTTCATGTGCCTACAGTATCTTATCCTCTAAACTGCACATCCGTAGCTAATAAAGTAGTAACACAAGCATGACGGTTGCTCTTGATTTTTTTCCTGAAATATTAATATTAAGAGACATACTGTAGCACAAAGGTCCACTTCTTTGTACTTTGCTTTGTATTTTTGGCTGCTTGCAAACCAACTAGGTGCATACTGCCACCTACTGTATCGCAGGGTGTAAATAAGCTAGTGTGCCCGCATACGGAATAACATTGATAATATGAAATCTGGAAGCAAGCGTAGCTAGAGAAAGCACAATAGACTGTATTCAAAGTCAAGAACGTAAGCACAAAGGTGCTAGTCGGATTATGTTAATCACTTGCATGTCGTTTATATTTCATAAGGGGAAGCATAACTAGAAAACCTGACCTGATTCTGACCCTGACCCTCGAGACTCTTTCCAGGTCTTTCTAGAAAACTGTAACAAATCAACAGTTAAATGAGATTGTTCAATAACAACTATTTAAATCCATTTGTTATTAGGCTTCAATTATGTAGCATATCTAGAAAATTTAGGTCTCATTGGATGTTGCTATAGAAACGCTAACAAGTTAAAAGATAAGGAAATTCACCATGGTATATAGTACGATGGTATTTTTGACAGTATCATGGTACTTGGTGCTGATATAGTACATGTACCACACTATGGTGCATGGTGCTGCCAGGGTACATACTTTGGTACACATGGAACATATACCAGGATAGTGTCAAAAAAAAATTCCATCCAACCATCTGAGAGCTTCTGTAGTCCAACTAAGGACCGTGGAGACCATTGTATTTATTCCCCATATTTACAACCGTGGTAGGACTTCCGTTCAACATTCACGGATGCATTCACACACTAAGGGCAATTTGGCAACATCAGTTAGTTTAAACTGGATGGCTTTGGACTGTGGGAGGAAACTGGAGTACCCTGGAGGAAACCAACCAAGCACAGGGAGAACATGCAAACTCCATGCACACAGAATCGAACCCAGACCCTGGATGTGCACAGCAAGAGTGCCAACCACAGCCACCAATAATACTATACCAATAGTATGTCCGAAGATATCTAATATATACGATATGTACAATATACTGTACCATATTAGATACCTGCTGAACATTGTTAGACACTGTGCTACCCAATAAGTACCATGGTATTCACCAAGGTGTTATATACACCCCATAGTACCCGCTGAAGTGGCACAGTACCTACCATGGTATTCACCAAAGTGCGGTGAAACATACCATTGTACAAAGATGGTACACACTGAAGTGCCATATTACGTACCTTCCCTAATATTCCCTGACGCCTACCATGGTGATATCTAAAGTACTATGTTAATACTACAGTATTTTGTGCTATGTATTATAGTCTACAGTACTGTGGAAAACTGTAGTACATATACCATAGTAAAAAGTCTGGTGGGCGGGAACATCAACACGGAGAGGTTCTTTACTGTTTTAAAACATAATTTTTCTTTAATGATAATTAGACCAAATAATATTCAGTTGCAAACACTGATGCCTCCTGGAAGAATAAAAAGTTCTCTCTTCATTGTGCCACTCTGACTAAATTGTCAAGTAAATCAAAGTAACATGTTGTGATTACAGTGACAAATCAAAGACACTCTTCATAAGCATGTTGCTTACAAAGTTCTAAAAGAATGAAATCAATTTTTTTGACATTTATAATTTGCTTCATCTTACAAATCCATAAAAAAAAAAATACTTTTTGAGCAATTAAATTATGGAAATTACTAGTTTGCATTGCTGCAGGAGTCAGGAGCTAACATTTTTTTTTTTTCCCAAGTACAAAATCCAGCTATTGTTATTTCTTGAATGTTCTTTTATCGGTGTTGTTATAGAAAAAGTAAAAATATCCATCAGGATAAAAAATTATATTTATTAATGCTTTATTAATGCTGTACGGTTGCTTATATTTTGCTTTTGGTGTAATATGACTTAGTCAAATGTAAAGACATAAAGAAATCTATCAAGTTTTGTAGTTCTGCCTTAATTTAACATAATACACAAAGTCTAATGTGTGATGAATAAATTCTAAGGAAACGCCAGGGAGCATGAATTTGATTATTCTTCAATATATTTTAAATAGAGGAAAACCTTTCTTCCACATGTTACTTTATCTTTTACGTTCTCTTTTCTCTTCCAGGACACAGACAATGATGGTGATGATTTTTATAATGATGATGATGATTATAATGATGATGATGATTATAATGATGATGATGATTCTTAAATCCTAAATGATCACAGGGAGGTGTCTAATTTTGTGTCATGATGTAGCACGACGTCTCGTTATTTGAGTTATCAGAAATCTTTTTTTGCTTCCTTGTTTAAACACTGGTGTTTTGCCTTCCGCATCATCAGCCACCAGTTCAGCTCACCTGGAGGACCTGGCCTACCTGGATGATCAGAGACACGCTCCGCTCCGGACTTCGCTGCGCATGGGACGCCAAACCAGCATGGCCGCTGGACGATCTGGCCAGGATTTAAGAGGTAATATACCTATACCTGTACCAATATAACCTTAATCAAAATGATCACAAGTACATACAGTAAAAAACACCATACCTGCATATGTTTCATGATGAAGGTTTGAGACCAGGGGTAGCTCAGTGGTTAAGGCATTGGACTACAGTTCGGAAGATCCCATGTTCAAACCCCACAACCACCAAGTTGCCACTGTTGGGCCCTTGAGCAAGGCCCTTAACCCTCAACTGCTCAGATGTGTAATGAGATAAAAATGTAAGTTGCTCTGGATAAGAGCGTCTGCCAAATGCGGAAATGTAAGATTTCAAGGTCATGGTGAAATGGTCAAGCTGTAAATAAGTTAAGGTGTTTTTTAGCTGCAATTCATGTACAAATTGGTATACTGAAGTATAATCATCAACATTTCATAAGTTTTATTAGCAATTACATTAAGTTTTCGCAAAGAGTCAGTATTGGCAGTGTTAAAGCTTCTTTTTCAAGACCTCTGCAATTCTTGCATAATCAATGCTTGGAGTTTGTCGGAATTTGTGGGTTTTTGTTTGTCCACCTGCCTCTTGAGGATTGACCACAAGTTCTCATTGGCTTACGGTCTGGGGAGTTTTCTGGCCATGTTTTGTTTCATGAGCCACTTAGTTATCGCCTTTTGCCTTTTGGCGAGGTGCTGCATCAAGCTGGAAAAGGCGTTGTTCATCACCAATCTGTTCCTGGATGGTTGGGAGAAGTTGTTCTTTTTTATTCATGGCTGTGTTCTTAGGCAAAGTTGTGAGCAAGCCCACTCCCTTGGCTGAGACGCGACCCCACACATGAATGGTTTTAGGATGCTTTACTGTTGGCATGACACAGGACTGATGGTGTCTCATCCTGTGTGGGGTTTCCTCTCGGACAAGTTACATTTAACCGACAATAACAGCCAAATATCCATTACATACTGTATACACATTATTGTAGAAAAATTTACTCTCCTGAGGTGTGTGTAGAGCTTTATATATATATATATATATATATAATCTGTAAATGAGCCGTTCGGTCAGAAGAAATAATAACTATTCATAGACCGTACTGTATGTCCAAAATCTACATGTAATGAAAAAGAAATAAGAAATGGAGTGTACCGTTTCCATGGAGCTCGTGTTCTTCTGGAGCTTTTACCAGGCTGATGGTGACCTGGGTCTCAGCAGCATCTGAGAGCGAGCTGTGAGAATCAAAACGTCAAATTGAAAACCCCTCAATGGATAGAAAAATATCGTTTTTGTAAGAATTCCTTGATTCAAAGCGAGGAGGAGTGTGATTACAAACCCACAGACACCTCTATATTAGTGAACTCAGAAGAAAATAAAAATAGACTTCTCCCAGTGTAGCCTTACACACTGTCGAGTGTAGAATTTGCGTCATCTCTTATGAAATATCATCAGACTTATAAAGTACATTTAGCTCGCATCTCCTTACCGTCTCAGCCTCACTGCTGTTTTTTATTCTTTTTTTAATTTCATTTTATTTCGCCGCCCGACTAACTAATGATCATCCCTACAGTGGTGCCTAGTGTATTAGTCAACCCTTAGCCTACACATCCTGCTCACACTCACACACTCACACACTCCGCTCAATATCCAAGTGTTTTAAATTGGCGTTTAAACCTTAAAAGCCGTTCTCTTTTCCTAATCTGATGCCTCACTCTGTTTGCTCTCCTTTCCTCGGTGGAAGAGTGTTTGTACAGAGCCCGTGTGACATCACTGTCTGTTCCTAGTCTCTGAGTATCAGTGTCACTGTCTCTCCAGGCTACACTGAGCTTAACCTTTCTCCAGAGTGACTTTCTCTCTCTCTCTCTCGTTTTCTCTCGTTTTCTCTCATGCTCACCCTCACATACGCACATGTAAAAAAAAAAGAAAAAGAGAGAGAGTTACTTAAGAAGAATGACATCATGATATTAAAAAGTGAGTTAGTTCTTCAAATGTACTGTTCAACGGATGCCTATTTTATATTTTATAAATACACACACACACACACACACACACACACATTTCAGTGATGTGGAGATTGCTCATCACCTCCTTTCTCTCTGAGCCTGTTTGCTGAGTCATTCTCAGCAGGTCAGTAATTAAAGCAGCTCACACCTTCTATTCGGGAAAAAAAAAAGCGAGAGAGGATGCTGAGGGTATTATTTTTGTAGAATTTTTATATATACGTATATATCTTCTACTTATTATTATTATTATTATTATTATTAATGATAACTATTTTACCAGATAAAACTGGCCATCCTGAAACTGTAAAAAGTTGAAGATTAAGTTCAGTCGTCTCATACATTACTGCACAGTAAAGTTTCTTCGCATATCCCAGCTTTGTTAGTAAGTAGGGTTAAGGGCCTTACTCAAGGGCCCAAGAGCAGCCACCTGGTAGAGCTGGGGGCTCGAACCGTCGACCTTCCGATCAGTAACTCAGAGCCATAACACACTGAGCCACCACCGGGAAGCTTTAAGGAAAAAAAAAAAAAAACTTTGATGGTTTGACTTTATGTTCCTCCTGAGATGCTTTTCTGCTCGGAGTTGGTATGTGAGTCAGTATGAAGAAGCCTAGCCATCTCCTCTCACCTCTTTCATCAAAAACACGAAAGGTTTCCAGCCACTAACTAATACTCACCGGATGTTTTTTGTTTTTTTGCACCAGATACCCAAACTATCCGGCACCGACAACTATGCAGTTGAAGTATCTGAGACACTAATAAAATTAACCAATGTGCTTCTGTCATGTGATTGGCTGCCCGGTTGCATGATCAGGTTCTAATAAAGTGACCAGTGAGTGAAACAGACCTAATTGGGATGATGTGTTACACAAAATATCCCAAGTCAACAAAAGTTTACAGGACATTTCATATACAGTAGATTCGTGACTTACGAATTCGTGGCATAATAAATATTTATGCAAGACATGTAGGTGTTTAAACGTACCAAAATAGAAATGACACCAAAAATGCAAATTCTTTAGCATGTAAAAGACATAAGAAAGTGCTAAAGATAAGAAATTTCGAAGCAAATGTCTCGCTGGCAGTTTGATCAGAGCTAAACTCATGCATTTTAATTTCGCACAATTATTTTATGGCGCCTTCGAAGACCAGCAGGGATTTTTACTGAGCTTTAAGCATCCGTAATAAAAATCAGCTGTAAAAATGACAGGAACCAGGTGGAGGCATGGGAACATTTGAAAACGTTAATGTACTGTAGCTTAGAAAAGTAGATCGCCTCCATTGTTTATGAAGCTGGAGCTGGAGGGAAACCAGTTAATTAAGGCTGCATCTAAAAGAGAGCAGGACGAGGCTCTAAACTGATTTTGAGAATTGTTCGCTTTGACCAATGACGGAGAGATCATGCTATTTTGTAAGTAGTGTTACACTTGAGCTGCATGTGTCAGGGTCGATACAGCATCACCTTATGTTCTCATAAGGGATTTCAGTAGTTTTATAATTACTCAGGAGGAGTCAGGCAGACATATGCCACCAACTGCTGCCATTTGGTCACCCTCAAGGCTCTTGGCAAAACAAAAAAAGACATGAAATTTATGATGAAGAAAAGATGGTCTATGGAAAATGCAAGGGGCGTTCAAGTCAAACCAGGAGTTTTGCTTGTGCAGAACACAAACAGAACACAGTTATGAAAGTAAAAACTAACTTCTCTATATAATCCCCTGCTATAGGACAGCACTTATCATACCAAGGTAGAAAGTTTTCTCAGTATGTTCCGCATATTTCAAAATACAGGTTGTCTCAGACTTATGAACATTGCCGCATATACGAACAGACCGTGGTTCAATCGTGGAAGTAGCTCACGTGTACTGTTTTGCACAAAAAATAGGCAGCGCACCAGAAACTAATTTTGTACAATTATATACAATATTTTTAGTGTGTAATGAATGTATAAAATATCTGTTTTATTGTATATGTGTGTGGGGGTGAGTCCGCCTCATTGGTTTCAATGAATCAGTCTGGGAGCATGATGATAGAAAATGTCTGTCAGGTAAAGCTGTGCTGCTGGTGAATAATCCTAATTTCGAAAATTCCTCAACAAAACAGAGTTCACAGTTCAATACTGTGGAAAACAGCTCTAAGACAAAAGGTCGTCCGAGATTCTCTTCGTGAATTAAAGGCGCAGAAACAACACTGTTACATTTGACACGTGAGATTCATTTCCTTAGGCGTGGTTGTGGTTTTTGGCCACATGATGGCAGTGTAGGGAAAGGGGACAGAGATTTAGTCAATTGGATTGGTATGCTCTACTGTATATTTATGTCAAAGGCATATAAGACTTGCTTTGTCAGACTTAAGAACAAATCGCACTTACGACCGTGCTCCCGAAACGGAACTTGTTCGTAAGTCGGGGACTACCATTATGAAAAAAAATTAATCAACAAATAAATACATTTATGAATGATAAAGGTTTGAACTGTACAAGCAACAGATTGGACCATCAGGTGTAGGTGTGTCTAATAAAGTGTCAACCTGTCCTTAAAGCACAAAATACTAAGCATTTCTGCTAATGCTCTCGGACTTTTCCACCCCGCTGTATGTGCACTCTCTCCGGCATTTAGGTTTTTTTTTCTCCTTTTTTTGCTAATCTTTTATTCGCTTGAGGTTTTCATCTTTTTGTCCAATTATAGCTTCATCACTTTATGCAGCCTCTCTTTCAGCACATGCTTTTTTCCTTCTCTCACTTGTTTGTCTTTGTATATGTGTGTGTGTCTCAGCTTCTGCTAACCACATAGCCTGGCAGTCCCAGTCACGTAAGTTGCTTTTCTGCTAACGCTGCACACTCCGCACACTCTCCACCTGCTGTGTAACTCATCTCGTTTTTTTTTCCTGAGACTTTCTTATGTTGTATTGTCATCTGCTGTACATTTGTGTGCATGTGTGAGTGCCTGGTTCGACACAAACTTACTGTACTGATGGTGTAATGTGTGTTTGTACAGTACGTCTTTCTGTGGTTGAAGCTGTTCGCTCCTCCGCGGTACTAGTAGTTAGTCAAGGTGACAGATGTTTGACAATTCTCCATCAAGAAAAAGTTTCCCAGATTTAAGGAGTACCTATTATCAATTCTCTTTGTCGTATTTTACATCCATTCTTTTTTTTTTTATGTACATTGGCATGACTGGTTGTCTATGGTATAGAATCTTATCTAAATACTATCAACCTCTGACTTGTATCTTCTCTTTCTGTTTCCCTCGCAGTACGCTTCGCGCCGTACAGGCTCCAGGACATCGCGCTGAAACCGCTGCTCTTTGAGGTTCCCAGCATCACGGTGGACTCTGTGTTTACGGGCCGCGAGTGGCTCTTCCAAGAAATCGATGCTCAGTTGAGCAGCACCAACCACGCTACCAACCGAGGCGTGGTCATAGTGGGAAACATCGGTTTTGGCAAGACGGCCATCATCTCCCGTCTGGTGGCTCTCAGCTGCCACGGCAACCGCATGAGGCAGATCGCCTCGGACAGCCCGCAGGCTTCACCCAAACGTAAGGGTTCTCCTAAAGCCATAAACTCAAGGCCTTGGGTTTAAGTGTTTATTATTTTCTGTTGGAATGCATCTTTTGATGATTGATATTGTCCCATTATCAAGGTACACATCTAGCAAGGCATACCAAACACTTCTTTCTTAGCTAGGTTCAGTGCGTTTAAGTGTTTCTGTGTGTGTGTTCCTCAGATGGAGATGGACTTCCTCTTACACAGCCTCAGCCCTCCCATGGAACCCTGGGAAGCGGCAGCTGCCCGGGTACACCAGAGATGAGAAGGAGACAAGAAGAGGCGATGAGGAGACTCGCATCTCAGGTGCAGACAGTTATACTTTTCCCAACCGCTTGCAGCAGAATCTTATCCAAGCGTACGGCTATTAAACGAGGTGATCGAATGTTACAACTTCTTTTTTAATAGGTTTTCACTGACAACAAGCGTGGAGAAAGAGCCTCCGTGACTTCATATTTAAAAGTTGGAGTTCTCAGGAGTACTCTGCAGACTTCTATTAAAGATCTCGTATAAAAGATTAGCCTCAGGGCAGGCCAGGATACAGCGCTGTATAGGAATTTACAGTACCCATTTCTGCTGAACATGATGATCTGGCTTTCACGATGAGCCGTCAGTCAGACACGCCGAGATATGAGCTGCAATCCAAGTGTCTGACGGTAGGAAGAAAAAGATGAGCTAGGTGTCATTTATATAGCTTATTGTATGCCGGGAAGAGAACAAGTATTGAGGGAATAGAGAAGAGGGCTGAGTGCCGAGAGCAGAACGAGAAAGTGTACAGAGCACTTGGTGCATGTCACTCCAAACAGGAAGTAAAATGCTAGCACGCCGAGCCAGTGATTTGATGAGTAGAGTTATACTACGCATGTGTTGGCTTATTCACTAGGGGGCAGTGTTTCATAAACCTAATTGTTGTAATTTGTAGATATTCAGTTTAGCATGTACTCCTTTGTCCATTTTTTTATTGGCCAGGGTTTAAAAAAAAATTTCCCCCCCTTATGTGACCTCATGGATTAAGATAACATTCACCCATTGGGGGGGGTGGGGGGGGTAGACACTGAAATGGCGCATTTGAAGGAAGAGTGACACAGAAGGTGTTCCTGGTATTAAAACAATGCATTATCTGAGTGATATTTTAGCTAGAGCATTTATAATGACACTTTAGGAGAAATGTTAACATGTTAATGATATAGTAAAATATGGGACCTTTAACAAAAAAACAAAACAAAGGAGAGTTCTGTGTCGGAATAATACATTTCTGATCTGAGTATTTGAAAATACTTTTTTGTATTAAGCAGGATCAAGCAACTCATGTTTTGACGCACTTTAGATTGTATAATAAAAAAAAAAAAACACAAACTGTATAATAAGGTGATCATATTACCCTGGAAGCAGTTTTAATCTGATTCTGTCATGAGCTTTCGTGCGTTTGATTGTGTTGAGAGAGCATGAGCATACAATATCTCCAGCCCATGGGAAATGTAAAGTAGACATGAAGAGAAAATTCTATTTTACGATTTAATATTATGTTATTCATACTTGACCTTCATTAGGAACAATACGACTCCGAAGCCATTGATGAAACCCATGGAACACTGGTCATGTACACACAGCAGATATTATGGGAGAAATTATATATATATATATATATATATATATATATATATATATATATATATATATATATATGTATATATTATTATATGTATATATTATTTTATAAAATATATATTTTATTTAAAATATATATAAAATAATATATATATGTATATATTATTTTTAAGTAAAATTTAATTACAAACTGCATGGCTCAGGTCTAAATAAATGAGCTCCTGCTGAGCCCCGCCCAGTGTTGGGGGATGTTACTTTTTTTAAAGTAACTAATTACAGTGCAAAATTACTGTCATTTAAAAGTAATCAGTTACATTACAGCATTACCTTCTGATAAAAGTAACTAGTTCGAGTACTTTTCCACCGCAGTTTCCAATTTGGGGGAGGGGCTCTTCTTATGTGAGGTCACAACAGGGCAAAAAAACAGCTTGCGTGTTTAAACCTCAGTCAGTACAAAAGTGAAAAAAAAAAAAAACTCAGACACATCAAAATGTTCAAAGATGATTAAAAAAGAAATTTTGCATAATAGGTGCCCTTTAAATAAAGCAGTAGTTGAATAGGATTTTATAAACACAACATCTAAACAGTGTATTATGATACATGATGTCGATCATGGAAAAGTCTTAAAGAATCATGATGCTGTATCTTTGTCATATGGCACACTCCTAGCGCTTATCTGTAACATGTCCATATTCAAGACACGATGCAGAACTCAGTCCTAAGAATGGACAAGAGGACAGTGTGATTAAAGTGCTGAACGATCAGGACCATACTGTACACAAGTTTTTGTAGATTGTCCTGTATATCATTTCAACATGTTAATAACTTGGACCTGGTTTTTGACTGAGAAAGAATCAAGTAATTGTACAATTTTTTTCTGTAAGAAACAAAAGGACCAACAGCATGGGTGTTTATCACGAGTGGCATCCTGGCGTCATGACCTGAGGTTATGGAGCCATTTCTGATGGATATGATAAAGAGGAGGATGTGGGAGTTTGGTAGATCGTGAATGGCACGAGCTCTAGCGAAGAAGTGCTGGGACTAATCGATGCTAGTAGGTGTAAAATATCATTTGGAGACAGAGGAGGAAGGAAAACTATGCAGAGGAGGGAGGATTAGTGATGGAAATGGAGGCAGGGAGGCCAAGATGGGCAGATCTTCCGGACTTTATTATTCGCGGAGAAGAAAAAAATAGCCAAGAAACCTTCTGCGATAAACCGAAGCGATCATAACTTGTTTCCTGTGGGTCAGATGACGTGATGACGCGTCCAGGTTTCCTTGATTTGTTTAAATGAAACCTAAAGACTACCTGTGGCGTTTTGAACTCATACACCCCAAAAGATGCCATGCCATTGCAGTTCCAGACACGGATGCACTGCTGCTCTGTCTTTCCCAAGTGAGCTTCAAATGCAGCACGCGCGAGGACGCTAACATGCTCAGAGCCTCGGCATCACCTGTCCAGGCTTGGCGTCTCAGTCGCAGCATTATGCAGATGTGTTTATAAAAGGAAAAAACAACTTTGCCACAGAGCCTCATAAAATATTCATATGGGTAGAATGCCACTCCGCTGCCAAGCAAGTAGATCTTTTTAAGCCAATGCATTAATAATTTACTCCACTCTGTTCTGTTGCTCTCTCTCACACACACACACACACACACACACACTAGTCACTCTTGTGACTTCATGCCCTTTATTCCATTATTTTCCGTGCAGGCGAATACAAATTTCTGCCAAGACCGGTCTGGACTGGATACACTCTACCCCCAGCACACACACACACACACACACACACATACACATCACCCCATCTCTCTTTCTCTCTCTCTCTTTCTGTCTCTTCACTAATTTTGGGTTAGTTATCTTCCTGTCTGCATTCAAATGGCAGCTCACTCTCCCTGACTGCACTTCCACACATTATACAGATTCCAGTCATTCATCTTCATTGTGAGTTTCACTGAACAATAAAGGACAAAAACGCCATCGCTGGAATGCACTGTTCTTGTTCGCTGTTGCTCATCTCTCTTCATAATGTACAGAAGAAAAAAAAAAACTCCTCTCTGTTCATTGTGCCAGTGCAATTCCATTTAACTTGATAATAGAAATCTAGACTGAAAATGAAATAAAACATCTACTGTATACACATCTATAGAGTTCAGTGTGTCCTGGTAGGCCGTCACCACCTTCATCCTACTTTTCCTTCCTCAATACGTATATATATGTTATACATACAATACAGAAAATGTGTGTGCTACTTCCAAAGTTAATGCAGCATGGAAGTGACGAAAAATTTTAAGAGCTTATTTTATATGTTCCACAAAATTTTTTCATATTTCTTTATGATGTATTGATACTAAAATTGGTGTAAGTTTCTAGAAGCATATGTGCAAATATTCTGTGCAAAATTAAGCATTCCCCAAATAACTAAACTGACAACACTGGTTTTGTTTAAATAGAAACCAACATAGAAAACTATAGTTTATTCAGTTAAAATAGCTTTTTGTGATCTGCCCAATTATTATTATTATTATTATTATTATTATTAAACCGTATACCATTCAAATTTCCAGGATGACCTCAGTGCTTTGCATGAGAGACGGTTTTTGGTAAACACTTCAAAAGCGAAATAATCTGTAGTGTCCGTAACCATGTCAAATTCATGTTGCGATATCTTAACAATTTAGCATTTTACAATAATATACACTTTTTTTAGGTTTATGTCTTTTTATGTGAAATCGAAATTGACCCCGTTCCATCTGAATGACTGTTAAGATCTTTGAAAGATTTGAATTTAAAAAAGTAACTGACACTACAGACATAAATAAATGTGAAGTTGTAACTGCAAAAGTGTTTTATTTGTTTATCTGATAAAAATATAAATGTGTATGCATATTTACAAAAATAATTACAAAAAAAAACCCCAAAGAAGCATGGATCGGGAGATAAGAAGCAAGAACTATAAGAATTATAAAAAATGGTTCATGATAATATCTAAATATTTACATTTTCACCTAGGTGAGACACTTTTTAGCACCAAGACCATGTTTTGGCCGACTTGAATCTTCTTTCCTAGATAGGTTTGAATAATGGATAATGGTGGAATAGTGGATAATATGCCCACTGACTTACTTTTGATGTAGTCTTGAGGATTAGTTCTCCAGACTTCTCATGTTCAGTCTAGACCCTGTACCTGAGCAGTTTCAGAGGAACGTTTTTTGTTCATTAAGCCACATGGTGACCTGTAAATCATTCAAACTTAAAAAACATCTAACGTAAAGCATGAACCAGTGAGTAACAGGTGTAGATGATGACTGTTGGTGATCCTGAATGCTGTGTGGTTGGAACAGACGAGAGGGGAAATGAGGTTGCTGTGAGGTTGTTACGCAAACAGTCATTTTGTTAAATGGTAAAGCACTTTGCAGCCTCTCGTAGTAAATGATTTGTTCTCATTTTATTTATTTATTCAATTTATATATATATATATATATATATATATATATATATATATATATATATATATATATATATATATTGTTTTACTTAACTTGATATGAAGAAATGAGAGGTGGCTCAAGGCCTCTGCACAGTCCTGTATCTCTTCTCATCATTTTTGGGAAAAGGAGGAACCTGGCGATCCAGAGAAAGTGATTCTATTTGAATTTTTTTTTTTTGGCCCCTATAAGTTCCAGATTACTAATAATACCGAAAACATTCATTCTTCTCTCATGTCTCATGTAGGTGGTGGCGTATCACTACTGTCAAGCCGACAATGCCTACACTTGCCTGGTGCCGGAGTTCGTGCACAACGTGGCAGCGCTGCTGTGCCGCTCACCACAGCTTAACACCTACAGAGAGCTGCTACTGAGGGAGCCGCACATTCAGAGCACGCTCAGTCTGCGCTCCTGCGTCCAGGATCCTCTCAACGCCTTCACGCGAGGAGTCCTCGAGCCACTGGACGCACTTCACAAAGGTGTCTGCAGAATGTGTTCTGATATTTGGATTCTGACATTGATATTCATGACATAACAGTTGCTTGTTCTGGGAGTTTCAGACTGAACTCTTTGTGTTTCCACGTGTTTGCCTTTCAGAGAGGAAGATGACAGTCGATGATGATTTCATCATTCTTATAGACGGTCTTAATGAAGCAGAGTTCCACAAGCCTGATTACGGAGACACCATCGTCTCTTTCCTTTGCAAGACCATCGACAGGTTCCCAGCCTGGCTCAAGCTAGTGGTGACAGTTCGGACCTCGCTGCAGGTAACACACACAAGTTCCATACAATTCACACCCTGCTGTACATGGGCATTCTGAAACGTTGAATGGCGTACATTTCAACATACACATTTTTTGTATTCTCTATAATAAATTCACAAAACGGTCTAATTGCTTGTTAATCTGTTCATCTTTTTAGATGTTGCACAATCTCAATGCATCTTGCTCACTGCTCCATTATTATTGCACCTAGTGGCCAACAATAGCAACTGCAAAAAGCCCTAATAGAGCGTGGATTCCAGCATTATGTCTTGGAATCCTGCTGCTCCATATGACATGACATATGGAAGGGACAGTTAATCACAGGGTTGCCATTGAGACATTTTTAATCCCAAATTAAGCAAGTTTAAAAATACTCCACAGCTGCCGAAATCTTGTTTCCTAGAAAATAATTGTAATTAAATATAATATTTTTTTTTCCAATAAATGCAAAATCTAAGAGTGTCGACAAAGATCTTGTGATGGGTAAAATCTTTTTTATTGTATAATTTATTTAAAGGGAAAAACGGAAAGATGCATTATGGAGTGGATTACGTCCATACATTAGAAATGCATGTGCACCATGGTGACCTGGTTTCCCATGGCGAAGGCTGGGCTAGTGTAGGCATTTTGATTGATTTGTGAGAATGGGGGAATTTTGCAGAAACCTGGCAACCATGGTTTCTACTGTACATCTATCAAACCACAACAGGAAACACACCTCCTATATTAAAGAATGTTGAACACTGGTACATTTAAAACCATGCAAGTCAGACAATTACCTTTGACATATGTCGAGTGGGATAGCCTGTCGACTTCAATCCGTTCCAGAGGCGAGTTCTTAAGAAAAAAAATTGTATCTCGAAATGCATTTCAATTCCCGTAGGATAATAATGTAAATGCAGCTAATTCATTCCAGCCCCCCATAGATAGTACCAAGACTGTATTACCAATTTCACAACACTTTAATCATATTTTTGTTTATGAAAACAATCAAAACATTTAGAAAATACATGGAAATAAAGTAAAATATGAAATAAATAGACATTAACCCTTACTTAACCTTAATTTATGATTCCTCTTGGCACCGGCTGCTTTAAAAACCAAACTTGATAACATTCTTGAGGTCCATAGTGCTATGTCCTCAATAAATCTTGCACAAAATGGCAAAAAAAAAAAAAACAAGTAAACTTTCCTGCTTTTCATTGCTTGCCATGTTTCAGTTCTTAAGGCGAAAAAATTCAAAAGGCGAGGTATTCATATGCCGAGGTACCACTGCACTAGTATATACTGCATATCCAACAACAACAACAACAAAAAAAATCATTTTGTTTCCCCTCCGTCACTCAGTTTAATTAGGTGTAAACATGATTGTAAGCCAACATTTGACAAACATCTAATTTTCAGAACCAATATTAGATTCATGAGCGTGTTGATCTCTCAACCTATTCTGGAAAACCAGAAAAAAAAATGTCTATCAATGGTCTCTTGTTGTAGGAATATAAATAAGCATAAATGTAAAATAAAATATCACCTAATTAAAATATTTAATTCGAAGTCTCACTGCTCATTTTTGATTCCCTGCTTTTCCAGCCTGATTTCTTTTATGTTGTTTGGTGCCGTCTCGTGTTTGTTTACTTGGCTGGCCAGCATGCGTTATATTGATCCCGGCTCTACTGGCCATCTGATTGCTTTGTCTGTGCTAGTTCACACTTGATGGATCTGGTGATTAGCTTTAGAGCACAGATGATGTGAATATAGCAAAGTCTAATGCTTAGACGTTATGAGACCAAAACAACCCTAAACTCCACAGTATGATAAAAATAATATCCTTATGTTCACCGTTCAGGACATCACCAAACCGTTGCCGTTTCACCGTATCTCTCTGGACGCCCTGGAGGAGAACGACGCCATTGACCGGGATCTGCAAGCCTACGTGCTGCAGCGTGTGCATGGCAGCGCTGAAATCCAGAGCAACATCTCGCTCAACGGTAAAATGGATGGTGCTGGCTTCGCCAAACTCAGCTCCCACCTGAAGGCCCTCAGTCGTGGCTCGTTCCTCTACCTGAAGCTGACTTTTGACCTAATCGAGCGTGGCTACCTGGTGTTGAAAAGCTCTGGCTACAAGGTGGTGCCCGTGAGCTTGGCTGAAGTTTACCTGCTGCAGCTGAATATGCGCTTTCCCACACAGTCATCGTTCGAACGAGCGCTTCCCCTGCTCAATGTTGCACTGGCGTCACTGCACCCTCTTAATGATGAACAGATCTACCAAGCGGTCAACGCCGGCTCCCTTAGGGCCACCCTCGACTGGGATGATTTCCGCCAGAGGATGGAGCAGTTGGGTGTCTTCCTGGTGAAGAGGCGTGACGGCACGCGTATGTTCGTGCACCCATCTTTCCGTGAGTGGCTCATCTGGAGGGAGGAAGGCGAGAAGACTAAGTTCCTCTGTGATCCAAGGTAAGAAGGAAAAACAGGACAAGTTCCTGTACAACTAAAACAAATTGCAAACAGGATTTCATCATGTAGGAGCTGTATTTTGAGACAGAATAGTCAAATATGTCAGAGTAATTTTATTCTGCGCTGCTGTTGCTGAGTGCGATGTTAGATAATCAACACCAGCAGTCTTCAGCTAAGAGTGATGCTGCACAACAGCATAATTTAATTTAAAATGTTTCCCCAGGCTCTTGCACTTCTCACTTTTTTTTTTTTACTGTATTTTCCTGTTGTTACAGAAATGGACACACACTGCTGGCCTTCTGGTTCTCCAGACAGACAAACAAACTCAACAGACAGCAGACTATAGAACTAGGACATCACATACTCAAAGCACATATATTTAAGGTATGATTATTCCACAATATAACAGGATATTCTAAATGGTACACTGCGCAGTGTGGTTATTTGGATATTCTCATCACGTCATTATATTATATTAAAACAACAAGTGAAAACATTTTAACTTAACCCTAATTGACTTCATTTCTACCATTTGGTTGAGGCATGCAATCCTCAAGAAATCCACTAGATGTCACTGTCTTTAAATACGATGCCCTTTCAGTTGTTTTATAGCTAGTTTGAGAAATAAAGGGGCATAGTGATTAACACACCTTCAGGGTCACAGGTTCGATTCCTGTCTCGGGGCCTGTGTGCATGCAGTTCACATGTTCTCCCCATGCATGGTGGCTTTTCTCCAGGTAGTCTGGTTTCCTTTCCAAGTCCAAAGACATGCAGGGTAGCTAAATTTGCAATACCCCCCCCAAAAAAACAAAAAAGTCTCCTGAGATAAGCTCCAGGCCTCTGTGGGCCTTCACGGTATAGAAGGTGAATGAATAATGTCCAAGCATCTCTGATGACCACATGAAAATTTAGCATTTTATGTGAGATTCTTTTGTTATGTTTTAAATGCACTGCTACTTTACCATGAAGCAACATCTCAACCGTTTGGAAGAGGATAATTGTGGAGTCTTCTAAAAAATGAGCCAAGAAAATTAAAAAGCAAAGAAAATATATTAATCTGGTTGTTTCTTAGGAAGTATGTTAAAGCATCGATTCTGAAACCCGCTGAGGTTACTTTGGCTTAAATTTGCTAACACTTTGTTTTACCTTTTGTTTTGCAGGGCCTAAGTAAGAAGGTTGGGGTGTCCTCATCCATCTTGCAGGGGCTGTGGGTGTCTTACAGCACTGAGAGTTTATCCACTGCTTTATCTTCCCTAAGAAACCTCTACACCCCTAATATTAAGGTACCACAATAAAAAAAAAAACAATTGTTTCAATGTTCATTCCATACAAATAAATTATTGAGGATTTTATTTAGGGACCTATATGTGTATATAAGAACAGTGGCAAGGAAAAACTTCATGAGAAGTCATTTGATCTTTGGACTTGGTGGAAATTTTTAGGTGTCCCGTCTGCTGATGATGGGAGGGGCAAACGTTAATTACCGAACAGAGGTGTTGAACAACGCGCCGGTGCTGTGTGTGCACGCTCACTTGGGCTACATGGACATGGTGAACCTGCTGCTGGAGTTTGGGGCTAACGTGGACTCAGCGTCTGAGAGCGGGATGACAGCATTGAGCTACGCTGCCACAGCGGGACACCTGAGCATTGTCACCGTCCTCTGCAAGAAGAGGGCTAAGGCACGTGCACCTCTCATATTTTAGAATTGAGTCCAGTGTTACAGATTTAAGACAAATGATCATTTCAAGAAGTTGCAGTCTGGAACCTACATAAAGTTTACAACTCAGGATTTCATTTAGCACATACAAAATCAATGAATTGAGCTAGTTTTAGGCCATTGTGACATAATTTATGTGTGTATTCCTATTTAGCTTGACCAGCTGGACAGGAACGGCCAGTGCGCTCTGGTACACGCAGCTCTAAGGGGCCACATGGAAGTGCTGAAGTTCCTTCTGCACAGTGATTGGGGAGGTGAGGGAGCAAAGACCGCACAGCTCCTCACACCTTCCCCAACCAAACCATCGGATTCCACAGACCTGTCCAGCCCAGAGCAGCCAGAGAAAGAGCAAGATCAAGAGGGAGAGGGAGCGGAGACTCCACAGGAGAAGGAGAACGAAATGGAGGTCGCTGCTGAGCAGCAAGAGAACAAGGAGGAGTCTGAGAAAAAACACCAGGAAGCTCAGCCTCAGCAGCAGCACGAAGCCTTCAGGAAGAGTCAGGCAATACAGCAGGCTCTGGTAGCAGCTGCAAGTATGGGACATATTGAGGTGATCATTTTAATTAACCTTTATTTAATTTAATTTCATTTTATTGATATTTGATGGCAGTACACCAGGAGAAATGAGACGACAGCAAAAATATTGTCTTTAGAGAATGCTGACGAATGAATTAAAATTTTCAACGATGGTGCAAATGAGATCAGGGATTCTAAAATATACAAGTTTTAGGGATCTCATGTCAGCTGGCTAAGTTGCTTCGCTTCCAGTTGGCACCATTATTTGGCCATAGCTGGAAATATCCTTATGTTTTGCCCCTACTCTTCTGGGAAAGGAAGGTGTAACACATTGTTTAGGTTTTGCTTCCATATGCAGTTTTTATTGTTAGTCGTAGTCCAACAATAACTGTCTGGGGACCACTATCATTGAGGTTCTGTACATAATGTGGGAATTTGAACCTTCCATTCTTGTGTCCACTTGCAATCATTTCTGCCTTGCCCACTCACCAGTAAGTATAAATTTATATCCTACTGCAGAGATCCTTCGTTCCTGACTCTGACTAGACTATTAAACTATGCAAAAGCATACAGTATTTTGTTAATAAGAAGCACATAATAGCCGATTAAAGGTTTTTCTTGGCAGGTCTCTGGTCATACCAAGATCAGAGTTTGGCACTAAAAATGCTCTATAATCTCTTTTTTCTGTGATGTCCAAAGACCTTAAACTGTCGTACAAGGGATCTTGTCAAATGGTGAGACTCTGTGGTGTTTAACAGTGAGCTATTCATCTACAAGCTTTGTAGAAGGTTGAACATAAACACTACGCAAATGTATTAACTGATCAAATACCAATTCCTTAGCTTCTCTATTAAACATTATGCGTTTTCTAATTCTTTGTGAATACACTAGCCACTTAGAGATGTCTCCTGGTTTCACTTTTGTGCGACCTTGTCAAAGTGCAGCAGTTTGAATGTTTAAGTGAACCTCAGTGAACCTCAATTTATGTGTATGGTCAGCCATGAGAAAGTTCCCCTGGAGCACATGATGGTAAAGGCCTTGCTCAAGGGCTCAGCAGTGGCAGTTTGACGGTGCTGTGGCTTCAACCCCTGATCTTCCAATCTGCTACCCAGATCCCTAACCGGTTGAGCCATCACTACCCCTTCAGGACCAACCTTGCATCCAGGCCCCAGGGTGGTATCCTTAGGCAAACTTCTGTTGACTAAGCCACCCATCTAACCATAGTCAGGCTCTGCCAAAGATAAACAGAGATGATCTTGTGGCATTTTGTGGCTCACCGGTTGCTAGAAGAAGGTTTGAGATGAGGTTCAGACATGTGTTGTGTCCTGTTTCATCAAAACTTCATAGGTTAGCCCAGAAGTCAAATGACTGCCATTTCAACCCTAGTCCTGTTAATCTCATTATGTAGTTACCTGTCTTATTGATAACATCTAATTAGTTTGTTTCTTTCAACTGAGCAGATATTTCCTCATTATAAACCTGTTTTCTCCAGGCTTTCATTCCCTGTCTTTGGCTAAATATTAAACTTCCAACCTCTTCGCTTTTGTTAGATGTATACACCAATCAGCCATAACATTGTACTGACAGGTGACATGAATAACATTGATTTTCAGGTGCCACTGTGATGAGATATATTAGGCACCAAGGGAACATTATGTCCCTGAAGCTGATGTGTTAGAAGCAGAACAAATGGATAAGTGTAAGGATTTGAGCAACTTTGATGAGAAAGTGGTCCAAGAAAGGGAGGAAGGAAAACTGATGAACCACGACGAGTCAGGAGTAGTCGACGCTCATTGATGCACATTGTGAGCGAAGGCTGGCCCGTGTAGTCTAATCCATTAAAAGAAAAACTTCGAATTGCTGAATACCAGTAGTTCTTTTCCACAGGATAATGCACCCTGACGCACCCTGAGGAACAGAATAACAAGTTTGAGGTGTTGACTTGGCCTACAAATTCTCCAGATCTCAATCTGGAAAAACGAGTCTGATCTACGGATGGCTCACCTCACATCTATAGGACTTAAAGGATCTGAAAATGATGATTCTTTAAGTTTGGTGCCAGATATCACGGCACGCCTTTGTCCACGGCTCGACAGGACAGGGCTATTTTGGCGGCAAAAGGGGGACCTACTCAATGTTAAGCAGGTGGTGATGATGTTAAGGCTGATTGATGTTTGTATTGTACTTGCAGATGTAAATACTATACAGATAGAGGAGAATTAATAATAAATTCTTTAGCTAGACCATTTAGTAAGTGAAAGCTCTTACGTGCTTCACAGTAAACTGTTCTGCCTGCCTGGAAGTCCACATAATCGGGCTAAAATGGGGCATGTAATGTACTTTAACTCAAAAGTATGACAGCTAAATGATATAAATTATTAAAGATGCTGAACAACGAGTCAGTGAAAGAATTACTTCATGGAGGAGAAGCATATCCTGTTTGTGTGCTCCGTCAAAAAGGCTGAAAGTCTACGGGTAACATTTTAGCTGTGCTGTTCTCACGGTGCACATAAAAGTTATTAGTATCTGTCCAAGCTATTGTGGAAATAATTGCTACCTATTGCTAGACTTCGTCCTCAATTTGTCCGTGTCCTGTCTTCCTGTTTCTCCAGATTGTATCATATCTGCTGGATCTTCCTGAGAAAGAAAAAGAGGCTACAGAGTATGCTCAGATGAACAACTATGACACTTTATGGGGGGAAACAGGTAATCAGAGTAAGCCTATAGCTTTGCATGTATGTGATGTATATGTTAGACATATACATATGACTGACAGCTCTTTCCTTCAACGTTCAGCTCTGACTGCAGCAGCGGGGAGGGGAAAGCTAGATATTTGCCGGATGCTGCTGGAGCAGGGCTCTGAGGTAGCTCAACCAAACCGCAGAGGGGTCGTGCCTCTCTTCAGCTCTGTAAGCCAAGGACACTGGCAGGTAGATAACCTGGAATCTTATACTTTGGATCTGAGATGCTTTGGTCATTTCTTGTTTCTCAGTCAATACATATGGGTATGAGAGATCGCGAGTTTGAATCCCGGGTGATGCTGTAGCCTCTCGCGGCTGGGCGCCTAGAGGTAGCTAATTGGCTGAACTCCCTCAGAGGAGGAAGATGGCTAATCAGTCACGACTCAACAGCCAATTACGGGCGTCTGTAAGCCCATGCAAGCGGAAGAAGTGGGTAACGCTGTCCTCTGATTGTGTTACATGGCTCTCAACGGTGCATGCGCGGGGAGGTCAAAAAGATGCAGTTGGTGGCGCCACATGGTTTAAAGGAAACATGTGAAAGGCTTCGCCCTCCCTGGTTGGTAGTTGTAGCCTTAATGTGGGAGTGCCCTGATGACAGGTGGGAATTGGCTATGACCAAATTAGTGGGGGGATCAGGGTCAACCCAGGACATGGGTTTTATTTAACACATTTGTGGATAGCAGGGAAGTTGTTTTGCAAACATTCTACAGTATTAAGTGTACCGATAAACTGTTTCCAAGAAAGTGTCATACTTTAATTAAATAACCTTTGTAACTATTGGCTTTGAAAAATGCTGTAGTGTAGGAGAAATAAAACGCTCCAGGATATGCTGTTATTGGAAAAATACTCCATTTTGAAAAGGGCCACATCACATCTCTCAATCATTATATTCTGTGTTTATCATATATAATGATGCAAGTGTGTGAGGTTTCTGCAATGCTCTGTTACAGATTGTGGACTTGTTGCTGAATAACGGAGCAGACATAAACATGGCAGATAAACAGGGACGAACTCCTCTGATGATGGCGGCTTCCGAGGGCCACATAGAAACAGTGGAGTACCTTTTGGCTCAAGGTGAGACACACAACACATGCACTGTGTAAATCTAATGAGCTGTTATATGAATAAAATAAAATAAAAATTATGCAAAACACTAGATATTGATTTTTGTTATTTATGGAGAAGAATACACAATTTTACTATGTATTGTGCTCATTATTGTTCAGTTGTTTATAGTTTTTAAATTTCATTTAAATTTAAATTACTTTTCCTTATCTTTCATGTCAGCAGGCCCTCTTTATGTCTGTTTGTTTGTTTTTTCTTGTCTGTTTGATCATCTTATTTTAAAACAAAAGCTTGGTCATTCTGAAAATTATTTAAATGTTTTATGTATTATATAAATTAATATCATGGCTTCCTAACGAAGTTTTCCCCCTATTTTTCTTTTTGTTCTGGTGTTTTACTATATGACAACAATTTCCAGTGAAATCTCCATATTTTAGTTTCTAAATTTCAAATTAGAAGTAATATCTAGAATATAATGTGTTTTATTTGACTATGTAATTTCATTTCTGAGTATAAAGCAACGCCAATGCTCATATTTAATTAACTTAGCATATCGACTTTACTGTCTGTTTTAGTTGTATTACTTTTCTTAGCGATTTGACTTATACATAGTGATTTTGTCAATAAAATTGATTCATTTTATTTTATTTCACCATATACTATATTTAATCTTTTATTTTTTAATTTATTTTATTCTCAATTCTTATAAATACAATGTATTATTTTTATTATTATTATTATTATCATTATTATTGTTTATTCAATTTAATAATCATGCCGTGTTTAAGCATGTTCCTGTGTCCACATGGATCTACAATTTTTTTTTTTACCAAAACAATAGTTATAGATGGATTGACTTATGTAAACTGCCCATAGTAGTGATATGTGTGGTTAACCTGAGGTGTGTCCAACCTTGTGCTCAGTCTTTGGGGATAGATCCTGCATTTACATTGCCATAATTGCAATCAGGGGCTTCACTGCAAAACTGTTTTTTTAAGTTGCTTAGCCATAAACGTTAACATATATTATATTATATTATATTTGTACACAGACTAGAAGTTAACTGTTAAATGTGCACTATTCTGCAGGTGCATCCATGCCCATAACAGATAAAGAAGGCCTCACTGCACTAAGCTGGGCGTGTCTAAAGGGACATTTGCCTGTGGTTCGCTGCCTGGTGGAAAGGGGTGCGGCCACAGATCATGCGGATAAGAACGGGCGCACGCCCCTCGACCTGGCTGCCTTTTATGGAGACGCAGATGTTGTGAGTGTGCACGATTACAATCCTAAGTTCTCTAGGTGTGAGGGACATCATTCTTTATTTCTTGTCAACCACAGCAACATAAACCATGGGATCTGTGCAGAAATATGCAGAAGAGGGCAGTTAGCGCTTTCTTCTGAGTGTGTTACACTGCCCCTGACTAAAATACAGCATGGATTAGGTTCATATGTCACAGTAGAAGCATGTACTGTACTAGCCCTCATATTAGTACGGAATTAGAAATAGGTAGAAAATAAGTTACCGCTTTTTTCCCCCCATGACTTCTCCTTCTTTCCTTTTAAGGTGCAGTTTCTTGTTGATCAGGGTGCTCTGATCGAGCATGTGGACTACAGTGGGATGCGACCTCTCGACCGGGCTGTGGGCTGCCGCAACACATCAGTAGTGATGGCTCTCCTCAAGAAAGGAGCTAAGATCGGTATGAAGAAAGGATGATACAAGGCTATGATTCAAACTGACAGCAGTTAAATATATATATATATATATATATATATATATATATATACTGGTTGAAGTAGTATGCAATGCTCAACGGTGCATATTCTGAGTTAGAAATGTTAGAAAATTCAGTCCGTTCCAGTCATCTGATAGCGTTACACTACTGTTGGTTTGATAGTTATACAGGCATGCAGCTCTAATGGGGAAGTCAGTTCGATTCCAAAGTCGTCTTCATCGATTTATGCACATCTGACACATCTGACTCTAACTGCTTCTCTTCTGCCCCCTACAGTCTGCAGTGTGTAACTGCAGCGTGTCTATGTGTGTTCGCTACAGTTTCTGCTGTTGCTTGAATGTGGCTTGTGTTGCTCTGTAGCACCGTTCCAGCTGCTTGTGGTTTTCTGTTCAAGTCATACTCAGAATAACTGACATGACCATGACTTTTATGTCTTGGATGAGCTCAGTCTTTTTTTTTCTCTCTCGTTCTATTGTTCTCGCTCTGATATACAGAGAACAGCTGAGTAATTTGCCACATTGAAACTATACGTTAATAAGCGTAGTTAAGCTTGATCAGAGATAATACCTTAGTATTATACTCCCCAGCTTTTTTCAGTAATTGTTCTTGTTGGTTATGTTTGTTGTCCTTTCTTGCTTTGATGGTTTCTTTTCTTGGCTGGAGCTCTTGTTCCCTGCCTCTCACTGCTGCTTCTTTTTGTGTTCCCTCTCCCACACTTCCACGACCACCGACATCTCTCTCCTTTTCTATCTCTCACTCACCTACACACCTGCACACCTCTTCTCTAAACTCCTCCCCTCAACTCACTCTGATTGGCCCACTCACTCCATTCCACATTTCCCTGCCAATGCTTCCACGCTCACGTCCTATGACAACCTGACCTCTGGCTGCAGGATGTCAGACCTTGCCAAGTCGGCACAAAGGAGGTAACAGTCATGCTCAGGACGTCGACTCTTCATATATCCCAGCAGGCCTTTCATAGCTTCTTTCCTCATCAGTGTCTTTTTGTGTCTCTTTGTTTATGTTTCCTTGTTTGGTGGTGAACAGCTAGTACTGTAAACCCCATATTCCTCCTTAGGATCATCTGTTAATTTGCCTGTATTTCAGTGTATCCTCGGTCCCTTTGTCTGTTTGCAGTCTCCATCTGATTTGCTCATTTGAATTGAATCATTCTGCAATCGTATGACAGGAAAACATACCTTTGTTTCTTGTCATATGTTTACAACGCGTTACACGTTGTTTTTAAAAGCAATTTACTTTTTCATCAATTATTGAAAAATGAAAGAGGGAAACATCCAGTGTTCAGTGTTTTGTTGATACATATTGTTCACTTTTTTTTTTTTGTAGTGTCTAGACTGAGTTAGGTATTTCCAACGAAAACGTGGTCCTTTGCAGAAGACATTTGTCCTTTCTTCATCTTGTGTCTGGTTGTCCTTGTTGGTTGTCCTTATTATTTTACATTAATCATAGAACACAGTGCACGGTCTTCTCCCTATCTCTCTCCCGCTCAAACCGATAACTCTTCATTTTGACCCTGCATCATGCATCCTGTTGACCTTAGGTCCAGCTACATGGGCAATGGCAACCTCGAAACCGGATATCATGATGATCCTGCTGAGAAAACTTATCGAGGAAGGGGATGGCTTCTACAAGGTATGATTTTTGCACCATCTAATGAACCTTTAGGGCATATCCATAATCTACAGTATTTATCTAACAATTATTTGTGTGTAATACAGAAAGGCAAAGTGAAGGAAGCGGCACAGCGTTATCAGTATGCATTGAAGAAGTTTCCTCGTGAAGGCTTCAGTGAAGATCTGAAGGCCTTTCGAGAGCTCAAAGTCTCTCTGTTTCTCAACTTGTCTCGCTGCCGCAGGAAAATGAATGTGAGTATTTATTAGGTGTGTTTTGAAGTCATGGCCAATTAGAGTTTAAATTATGTCAGCAAGCACATTCAGTGAATTAATTTCGCAACATTTAGACCATACCGCTGAAATTCTCACTTTCTTAGTAAAAGTGGTAATTAGTACACAAAAGTAAATAATCTGTCAGCATTTAAATTTAATTTGTCACTGTAAATACTTTTCCATATCTTCGGAACAAGGCTTTATTCATTTATGCTTATTTTCATGAAGGGTGTCAATACTTCTGGAGTTAAGTGTTTGGTAACTTGTAATGGAAGAAAGTGCTAGATTAGATCATCACACAAAGTACATTTTTAAAAGCCCTTTCCAGATAAGGCATAATTATCAGTTGATACCCACTGGTACTTAAAGTGCAGTATTTATCAGAAAGCATGAAGCTGATGTTGATTGAGTTTTGTTGGTCATTGTCTTACATTTCTAAATTCCCATGTTTTCAAGGACTTTGGAATGGCAGAAGAGTTTTCTACCAAAGCTCTAGAGCTGAAACCCAAATCCTATGAAGCATATTATGCTAGAGCCCGAGCTAAACGCAGCAGCAGGTATGACATGTTATATTACTTTTTCCCCTCATAAGCAGCACCTTTACATCCCTTTGGATAAAACTTTGTGACCACTCATTTGCTCAAGTCCATTTAAAGGTTATTTTAAAAACAAAAACATTAAATAATTTTATTTTTAATTATAAAAAATCTGCAGCCCTATAATGAGACAGTGGTTAGAACCTACCCTGACTTTTTTTTTTACCATACCAAACATGCAAGTGATTCTAATAGCATACTCTTTATTCTCTCTATTTGGTGTTGTATCTGTTCTCTCGGCCCATTTTAAATTACTCTTTACCCATGTTTATGCAACACAGGCAGTTTTCTGAAGCTCTAGAGGACCTCAGGGAAGCCATAAAGCTGTGCCCCAACAATCGTGAGATTGTGCGCCTCTTGCAGCGCGTGGAGGAAGAATGCAGGCGAGTCACCCAGACAGAGGAGCCTGAGCTTGAGCCCCCACCGTCCCCACCCCCATCCCCCTTACCCGTGGAGGAAGATGACGAGCCACCTCATCATACACCACCCCCAGAACCTCGACTGGATGACATGGAACCTGTGCAAGATCTTTTCGAGGATGATGACTTTCTGGAACAGGAGCTGGAGGGCATGTCTATTGGCCTTCCTCCTGAACGCATCAATACATCTGGCCTCCAAATTATCCACAGTCCACCTCTCTCTCCTGTCACTTTATCAGGAGGTCAAGGCTTCGAGTTCCACCCAAGCCCCACTTCACTGTCATCTCCAACTCACCAAAGCTACCAATCAACCTCACCTTGTGTCTCTCCCACACACCAGAATTCCCATTACCGACATAGTCCTCCACACACCTCTCCTGCCCATCAAGCTTCTTACCGTTTTAGCCCTCCAACTATGGTTAGTGGAGATCAGGGGATAGATTACCAGAGTCCCCCACCTTCCCCTCTTCGTCGCACTGCACCTTACAGATCCAGCCCACCCTTGGAGAGTGTGTGTCTCTACCGTTCCCAATCTGGATCTCCGGTCCGCTACCAGCAGGAGCCTTTGCCCAGTCGCCCCAAATCACCCCTATCTAAGATGAGTAGTCAGCGCTCCTTTCAGCTCCAGTCTCAGCAATCCCAGTGCTCCCAGTCCTCCCAACACCACCAGGCCCAGGGCCTCCGACTGCAGCCTTCCATGGCCCAGATTGTACGCACCAACCAGCCTGGGAGTGGCATCTATGGCCAGTTGGCCCACCCACTCAGCAGCAGGTACCAGGGCACCTCCATGGACATAGACCGGGATAGAGAGAGGGAGGCCAGGCTCGTGTACCAGCCCTCCTTAGATGGAAGGTCCATGTCGCAGGTACAGTCCAGTCTGAGTGTGGGTGCTCTGTGCCAGCATACAGGGCGAGGCGGGCCTGGAGGAGTACTCGAACCTGGAGTGGGGAAAGATGAAGTGCCTCAGCGCCCTGCCTCAGCATACCGCTCTGCAACCGGAGGTCCAGGAGGAATGCGCTTTAGCCAGACACCTCAAATCAGCCGCAGCCAGTCTGCAGCATACTACCCTGTCTCTAAACATGAGCTGGAGAGAGCTGCCGCAGCATCCTCCATGTCCCCATGCCAGTTAGGATCACCCGAGATCCCGCATCTGGTGCGTCGGCCCATCAGTGCAAACACGGGCGATCTGAAACCACACATGTCCACCCCTAGACCACTAATCCACTCTCAGAGTGTGGGTCTGCGCTTCTCCCCCTCCAGCAGCAATATCTCCTCAGGCTCTGGTCCTAATCTAGCCTCTGGCTTTAGGGCTTCCTCCTCCATGGCCCAGATGGAAATTCCCCTTCAGGTGGCATACGAACGCAGCTTCGATGAGCCCTCCTCGCTCTCGCCCTCGCAAAGTGGCCTGTACCCCAGCGAGCCAGCCCGCTCCCGGACGACGCCCTTCATGGGTGTCATTGACAAGACAGCACGGACTCAGCAGCAGTACTTGCACCAGCCTTCACGCGCATGGCCAGTCACATCACTGGACAATGTCATCACCAGCCCTACGTCACCAGGTAACCTGATTCACCAGGCATCTACAGCCTCCTCCTACAGCCCGCCCACCTCATTAGGTAACATTGCCTACTACAACAAGACCAACAATGCCCAAAATGGGCACATGCTGGAGGATGAGTACTATAGCCAGCCACAGCCCTCATCCCTGGGTAAGCTGGCAAATGGAGGGGCCCGGGACAGGGACCTCCTGGAGCGGGTCAGTCAGGTGCCCACGTACCAGGATGTGAAGGTGGCACGGACAATGCCCGTGGCACAGGCATACCAGGAAAATATGTACCGCCAGCTCTCTCGTGATGCCAGGCAAGGTCCCACCTCACCCATTAAACCAAAGAGACCCTTTGTGGAATCAAATGTGTAACAAGGCCAGTAGAGTGGAACGGATGAGTGATAAGGAGTGAGTGTGTGTTCAAATGTGGTGGTCCAATGTATTAAAATAACTAAAAAGTGTCATTTTTTCTTTTGAAACTCTACTAACCCAGGGAGGGGAATGTTGATATATTGCAACTTCATGAAAGAAATTGCTAATGCCTTGATCTGTGCCTGCTTCTGGTATACTTGAGGCATAAGCTTTAGCGCTAAAGCAAAAGACTTGAGACACTTGGACTTAGAATTCCATGAATATGATACTACTGAATGTTCTCTTTAAAGCTCTGCACATTATGTGAAAGCACATTTCTGAACCTTCCCTGAATTGAAGCAACAAACATGCACGCACACACATACACACAGCTTGAGGAACAGTGTGTGTCCTGCAGTTATTATCCCATTTGAGTGCGAGTGAGCATCGTGAACAAGAATGTGTGAGTCATGGACTGTTAATGAATTTAAATGCTTAAATCATTTCCTCTCTTCAGTAGGCAATTCCAAACAGGACTGCTAGGCCTTCCAGAGTATATCATGTTGGATTATTCAATGCTGTTTAATAATTTAAAAAAAGCTGTAGTTACAGAAGGAACACAAAGAAATATTTATACCTGAGTACGTGATGTACAACTCAAAACATAAACCTAGTTTCTGTGTTTGGTTTAGTTTTACGTTAACTTTATTTTTGTATATTTTTTGGCTGGAAAAAGGCTACATAATATTTTCGAGAACAAAAAAAATGCAGATTCAGAGTTTATGGATTAAGAGAGGGGAATGTACAAACCTCCAGAACACTTTTTTTTTTTTTTTAAGCCTACAGGAGTCATATCATGATTTTTACAGTTCTGACATTTTTATACTTAGAAATAAAATATCTAGATTTCTTGGACATACCTAGAATGAGAACACATTGTGGGTACATTTTGTTTTTAAATCGATCATTGAAAAAAGGCAAACTTTAATCTTTTTTTTTTTTTTAATAACCTAAATTGGATCTTCCTGTTCTAAAAGGTTTGTACTTTCTCTTCTCCATATATTAAAAGACGTTTCAGGGGTGTTGAATAATCGATGGTAGTTCCTTTTTTTTATTTCGAAACGGTTAAAACAGTTACAGTATTGTTCTAAAATATAAAAAGCATTAGTATATTTAGCTATAGTATATTTGGTTTAACCTTTCAGTGATAATATTATTACTATTATTATTATTATTATTATTAGTTTGCTGCACTGTATGCCCATGAAAGCTCTAAAGAAAAAAATAGCACTTTATTAATTTAATTTTGATGATGGAAAATCATACTGTCAGCCTGAGAAAAGGCTTATTAGGATTAAAAAAAAAAAAAAAACAGTAAACATTTGTGAATTAATTGTCCTACTAGAAAAACAAAATAGCAGTCTTTGTTTTTGGTGCAATCTCTTTCTTTCTTTCTTTCTTTAACAAAGCTAAAGAATAAGCAGTAACAAGAGTGAAACTATGTTTTTAAAAAGCTACGAAAACATGTATATAATAGCCTTTATAGAGCGCACTGTATGTGCTGTATATATTGGCCAAATGTGTTTATGCGTAAAGAATTCATGACTATTTCTCTATAGCTAATACTTCACTGTCGCAGGGTTATGACAAACAGCTAAGAGACTAACGAGTAACAGTATCCAGTGCGTAGAGGTGATTACCTGAAGCAGATATCAAAGCGTAAAAATGTGGGTGTTTTTAAAGTTCGGTAGCATCCTGAAACCCTTACCAAAAGTTTTCCTTACGAAAATCATAAACTCATAAAAGCAGTAGAATACAATATAGCCAACGTGCAATGTTCAAACTGTCTACGGTCACATTAGACAGCTGCTATCTTCAGTAAGCCCATACGTTATGCCAGTAAGCCTTCAAGCCTTCTCATGCAGGACTAACTCAAGAAGTGACAATTATTCATCAAATTAAAGGGACTGAAGGACAACACATGTTTTATGAGTGTAGATATGTTATTTCGCTGTAAATACAGATGCATGCTCTATCCTCAGCCACCCCGCCCCCCACGAGCTCATGTGCATATGCTGAAGTGTACCTGATATCTGTATATCTCAAATGAAGCTGGTGCCCAAATAATTCATTCCAACCTCTCATTTTTCCAATCGTTAATTAGGAAACACACTACTGACCTCTTATGAGTTGAACTGGGCTTTTTGTTTTTTTAATTTGCATTTAAGTTCATATTACTGTACTTGCTTGCTGCGCTGAGTTCTCTTGTCTGTAAATGTGAGCTTTCAGAGCGCTGTGACAAAAGTTCTATGACTACAATAAAACAGAATGTGTTTTTATCATACCGGAACTTGTGATCTGTGACGCTGAACTGAAACACTGTCTGAAATCACTCATTAACTACTAAGACACACTTTGTGTTTAAAGTACATCACAAACAGGTACATGCTGGCTTTAGTGGTAAGTTAAATATCACCCGATCTCTGATCGGGCAATAGGAATTACATTGAGTCTGTAACAAGGCTGAATCGCAAATCCCTCTCTCTAACCCCTGATCAAGGGCACTACATGGCATGTGGAATGTACACCCTACATAGTGCACTAGCTTTCTAAATATAATGCTTTTTGGTATTAAGTGGAATAAGTGAAAATATTTCCATGTTTCCAAACCCCCATGGTTTATTCGCCTCACCTACATAGTACCAGTGTTCACCCCTGTTAAATAAAAGGAACAAATTTTAATCTGTTGATAATAAATGGTGCTTGTTAAACTGTTATATAAAAGGGATATTACACCTAAGCTCATGCTGTCGTACTAGGGCAGTGGTGGCTCAAATGGTTACAGGGTTCTGATCTGAAGGTCAGGGGTTTGAGCCCCAGCACCGCCAAGTTGTCACTGTTGAGCCCTTGAGCAAAGCTTGTTCTACAGGGGCTGTAAGGTACATGTGACAAATAAATGAATCTCTTAATACCAGCACAGCTGTGATGCCTATAACCATGCTGTACATGGAAGCAGACAGGTTAGTAGACAGAAGGATGTGATGGATTCTGCAACAGTGGAAATTATTATTTTAAAAATTAACTTTTTTTTTTATATATTTCCAGTAGACACTTACTTATTTAACCTGTCAAATTTAATACTTCATTTCTCTAAAAATAAAAATAAAGAACATCTGGAACAAACTGAGCACAAGAGCATAATAAAGATTAGATGAGGCAGCCACAATCTTGGTGTCTATGACATTTTATAAATTAAATAAGATGCATTGGAAATATGATTGTTTACGATAATCCTGCAACAATTTGTAAGCAGTCTATCATTAAAAAAAAATGTGTTAAATTTGAGTTGTTTCTTTTCAGAACTTCTTTTTAAGTAACAATGTCTAAAATTTTGTACCCCCTCTTTTGATTTTTATTATGATTTTTGACAGTTTTATCAGTCTCTCACGTTATTGTGGAGGCATTTAGGCTTATTCTTTTTTTTGGAAATTCACTTGTGCACAGCTCTCTTAAGGCCCGCCAAAGCATTTCAATTTGGTTGAGTGGTTTGGTTGTATTTCTCTGTTTTATACACAGCCTGATCTGATGAATCTGCTGGGATGTCCACTCCTGGGAAGATTAGATTTATTATATATTATTATATTTATAAGTTATTAGGTTATACTTTACTCATGCATGCATCCTAAATAAAACTTAAATACAAAACATAAATAACATTTAAATGGCATTATAAAGTCAAAGAAGTTATCAAAGCAAGGCCATGTTGGAAATCTGGAAAAGACAAAAATTGTTGTTGAAAATATACTTCATATGAGCACCATTAAATCCAATAATTAAACCTTGAATGACTATTGCATAGCCGGAGATCAGACTGGAGAACCAAGTTTACACACAGTAACACAAGCCAACAGGGGATGTTTTAACTATGTAGATAGCACTTTTCTCTGCCTATGGGGCAGTTATTCAGAGGATGTGGTTTTGCCTCCAACAGATGGAGACCGTTAGGATACTGCCAAAGGTACACCAAAGTGGTTCAAAACAAATGTAAACTGTTCGGGACAGTTTTGTAAAAGAAAGGTAAATCCACATTCCTGCCATAGTAGGATAGATCTGATAGTCCTAGCAAGTAAGTGAGTAACTTTCTGGTCATGTGATCATATTACTGTACTGACAGGAGCCATCTATTTCCGGGCGTAGCCTCTCAAATCCACTGACTCTGAATTCAGAGGTATGTGATTGTTCTGATTGCTAATGTGACTGAAGCAGAGCTTCTTCTAACCATGCATAGAGGCAATGAGCTGCCTACAACTGGGTTATGGATCAAGCAGCGGTCCATTTATATGAGCATTATCTCCTTCAGGTGGGCTTTGCTTGGGGTATGCTTGAATGGTTACAAAACAGTTGAAAGAGCAGTTTGACTGAATTGAGCATTAGCATTAACAAGTGCACATCAGTGTGGTTTTCACTCTGTGATTACTGTTTTATCTGGTAAACAATGAGCAGCAGTACATATCGCCAGATGGACCCAGTGGGAAGCGGTATATTTTTAGTCTCATCAGCACATTGAAAACACTATCCTACGTAACCACCTCATTGTTATCACGGATATGCCACAAAAACAAAGACCAAAAGGGTCCTGGTTACAAGTTCTAGAAAACATTTTGTTCATTTTAATAATGTTTAAGGCATTAGTAAAAGGATCTTGGACCCTTTTAAAACTCCTTTGTATTCTTATGTGCGCATGAGGACACCTTTAAATCACATCACTGGTTTTCAATCGAGACTAGACTAAAGCCTTTTTCTACAACACCTTTATTCCACCTATTACTGCAACACAAATGCCAATAATATAATCAGGTCGATCATGACATTATTTTTCCCTTGCATGAGGAACACACAAAAGGCCTCATTTTTCTGTAGTTATGCGAGGCATTTAGACTGGATCATTATCTTTTTAGGTTGAACATTATTTTTGAAAGGAGTGCCATTGTATTAACTGTGGTGAATGGAACCTAATATATGGCCACTGGGGATGGGAAAAAAAAGATTTTTGGTCCTTTTACAATCACTGTACTGAATTAGATGTACTGTATGTTTTGACTCATTCTCTTAACAACAGGAGAATCAGGATTCGGGTTTACATCTCCCACTGTTACATGAATAGAGAATATGTATGTATGTTATAATGGAATATTGTATACAACAACTAAATCAGCCAGATGACCAGCAGCTGAATTAACATGTCAACGTACCAGATCAGAAATTGCAGAACTCGGTTTTTAATGTAACTGCAAACTGCAATGTTTGTAACAAGGGCTTTTTTTCATATGAGACTCCAAAAAAATAAAAAATAAATAAAAACACTATAGAGGCGGCATCCTCACGACAATCATTTTATATGTAAACACGTACAGTATTTATGTCCTTGACATAGTCAAAAACAATAGCATTGTTATTGCTTATAATGCTGGATAAGCAATAATGATCAGAGCTGGAATTTTTCAAGAAGTAATATTTTCTCAAGACATACAACCTGTATATATATATTAACACCTTATTGTTATTGCTTCGTTATTCCATCTATAAGCCTTCATTTATTGGATTTATTTCTAATAGAGCTTGAGAAAAAATTATATTCAGTTAGGTGTCATTTATTTTTTATATTTCTTTGCATTTAAGGAGGTGAAATGTCACAGTTCATCTACAGTATAATCCTAAAGGTGGTGCACTCTAAATTATTCACACAATTTAGCTGTGTGGTAGAAGCGAATTATTTGCTAAGAATGTTTAAAATCTGAACATTATTTCAAAGCAAATTGGGATATTGATAAAATCGTGATCCTTAAAGAATTGAAACAGAAATCAAATCAGCAGCTAGGCATCATGATGATACTGTACCGGGTGGTCCCTGGAGATTCCCATCGTTCATCACTACTGTTTAATTAAAGCTACATGGTGTATTACAAAAATAAATATGCTTTTGAATTCCCTTTCTGTAGAAGACACTATAAAATCTTCTAAAGTCTTCTCAATATGGACAATATTTAGACCTGTAGACAAAAAAATAATGTAATACAGCTAGTCTAACTGTATGTACAGTAAATGCTTCACCGTTCAGTTGCACTCACAGGAGTTGATCAGTCACCTTTCATGTTCTTTTAAGATCATCACTGAATGACCATCATTTTTTCAGCTTAAACATCATTCTGTTTAATCCTCTCAGTCCCTCCTGGGTTTGGCTGTGAGGAGGTGCACCAGGCCAGGTACCAGCACCATCACTACCTGGGGCACTATGACAAATTTAAGAAAAAAAAGTGAATAATAGAGGAGGGCTGGAGCCGTAGGCAGAGGAACCCGGCTCACGTAGGACAGCGCCATGGAGGACAGCGCCATGCAGAGGGTCTTCGGTACCCAGGGAAGTGCCCATCCACCTGGCTTCCAGAACTGGGCAAGCCCCAGCCCGAGAAGCGCCCCGGCATCGCGGCTCAGAGAGGAGAACGGATTTGTGTCCATGCGAACCCACTTGGACTTGGAGCACCATCTCTTGGCCAAGGCTATAGACCTGAAAAGAGTAAGATCAGGGACGTAGAACCTGTACAGGCCTATCTATGATTTTACAAAAACTCCATATGTTAACTTTATTAAATAGAAATCAGAAATCACTCAAAATAACTTTCTAACACAAGACAGCTATGATTTAACATAATAGCGATGAGATAAAGATTCAAAACATAAATCAGGGAACCTCTCCTCCTTGGACAGTCTTCAATACACTTTTTGTAGTTGATTGCAATGTTTATTTCCAAATTGTTGGACTTACCAGGCGAGGTCGATGCCAACCATCTTCAGCCCAGCATGCATGAGTACTGCCCCGAAGAGCAGAGCCATGCTGATGCACAGGAAGAACAGCAGGGGGCGACAATCTGGCACAGTGCGGTTTAGAATCACCCCCAGCATCGTGCCTGAAAGAGCCGAATTGACAATACAATTGACACAGTTTATATAATTTTAAACATGTTGTGTCCGACTATATGGCTAAATCTGGAAAATATATTGTATAGTGCAGCTGCTAAATCCCTCTTAAACTTTACCTTTTTTCCTTAATTAATGACCGGTTTATATTGAAGCATTACTCTAATAGGCCATTGTTTCCATAGCAACAGCAGAAACATAGAGATTTGTCTGCTTCTCACTCACCTACTCATCGTCTATACCGCTTTATCCTGTATTCAGGGTCGCGGGGACCTGGAGCCTATCCCAGGACAGGGTACCAATCCATCACAGGGCACACACACATAAACACACTCACACACCCATTCACACTCTATGGGCAATTTGGCAACACCAATTAGCCAAACCTACATGTCTTTGAACTGTGGGAGGAAACCGGAGTACTTGGAGGAAACCCACCAAGCACAGGGAGAACATGCAAACTCCATGCACACAGAGACTGAAATCGAGCCTGGCTGGGAATCGAACCCCGGCCCTGGAGGTGAAAGGTGACAGTGCTAACCACTACACCACCGTGCCAATTTGTCTACTTCATGCACCGCAAATCAAAGGCAATGTCAGATTGTCATTAGTAGATGTCCGTTAAATTATTACTTTTGTCAATTATTTCAGTGATCACTGTTGGTCTTTTTAAATAGAAGGGAACCAACAAATTTGTCCATGTGTGTAATCTAAGCTTATTAATAAACAATTAACAATTGCATGCATATTAAATTGCTAACAAATATATATATATATATATATATATATATATATATATATATATATATATATATATAATTAGTGATATGGCAATTTCTTTTTTTTGGTGGCTTGAGTTTTTTTTTGGCTGCACTACTTTGGGCTGCAGTTCCTTTCCATATCTGCTCCAGTTATTGGTAATGTACTGTTAATGTCCTCTACTTTTATAGTTCTTGCCTTTTATAACTGACCTACGCCTGTTTAAAAGCGAGCCAACAAACCCAAACACCTAAACAAAGCCTCGGTTTTTGTTCATACACCGACAGGGTGCTGAAAGGACAGCAGCACTTCAGCACCGCTAAGGTTTTGGACAGCAAGGCAACACTCTGCCACAGGGTGGGGCTGAGGACTGCAGCATGGCTTGGAAGGATAATTTTCCCCTCTAGTAGAAGCCGGTGTGCTATAAAGGGCGCCATGACAGCAATTACGTAAGCAGTGTCATTTGGCGTCTCGTGTTCGTGCTGGCACCAGATGCAAAAACTGATCCCAATCTCAGCCTGGACTAGCAGCAACATCTCGGCCCCCAGGAGCTGGTCCAGGGCCTGGATAACACCATGTTGGGCCTTCTCATGTTTCAAAGGGACCAGTGGCCAAACTTTGCAATGTTTATACCAAGGGCTTCTTTCATATGAAACACTGTTTTGTGGATCGCCTCTATAATAATTTTAATACGCAACCATGTACCGTATTTATGCCCTTGACTTATAATAGTGTAGTTATTGCTTATAATGCAACAGTGTGCTCAGGATTGGGATTACTCAAAAAGGAACGTTTTTTCAGGGCCTATAACCAGTACACATTTTATACCTTCATTATTGCCTCATTATTCCATCTGTAAAAACTGATTTAGTTACGTAACATGATTTTTTTGTTTGTTTAATAATTCATCTTTTGCCATACTGACTAAATGAACTTTTTTTTTTTCTAATTCAAAAAAAAAAAAATTTTGTCACGTACACAGTCATACACACTACGATATGCAGTGAAATGCTTAGACAACTGCCCGTGACTTAAAATAAACAACTATTATTAGGAAATAAATAAGAAAAAGAAAACAGAAGTACATTTAACTAAGAAAGAATAAAATATTTGTACAATACAAAATATACAATATATGAAGAATATAGAAAAAATAAGAAAAACTTGAAACAGTACAAGCTGTACAATATAGAAAATATAGAATTTATGGAATTTTTGTATGGAAATAAAGTTGAATATAAATAGAAATGTACAGTTTTTTTATATATATATTGTTGGTGCACTCTAAACAAACGACTTACACCATTGGCTGCGTGGTAAAAATGAAATATGCTTTCTAAGTTTGTTTAAAATCTGATTGGGATGTTTAGGAAATGATGATTTCTATCCATAATCACCATTTTTTTAATTAAAACTACTTGAGTCCAGACCTTGGATACCACCACTATGGGACTTGTCTTTCAATGGCTCCAGAGGGCTGCTGACTCTCCACTGCCTGAACCTCATTATGACACCTAATGTCTGTTGGCTAAGCTCATAGGCGCCGATGACATCAATGCAAAAGCCTAATAAAAGGCAAATACTCAAGCAAGAGGCGTGGCCGAAGATGGACGGGAGCTTGACCCACATCCCCCTCCTGGCTAAAGAAATACAAAAGGCCTACTTCTCCATCTCTGTGGACAAGTCGGGTGACTTGAGGAAATGATTCTTGCAACCAGGACACCAAGTTTTATCAGTGGTTCGACCCAGCTGACGTCTTTCATTCCAACCAAGCAGAAGCCACACTGAGTCGACCTGTTTAATTAGTCGTTCAACAACATTTTACTAAAAGAATAAAAAGGTGCTATCATTGATAAATTGCAGGGGTTTCAGCAAAATAAATCAACTTCACCAACATCAGGACAGTAACTCATCACTACCTCAGGACAAATCAACCTACCTGTCTTTTAATTATTTCTTATAATCCCACCCCCATGAATTGTAAAGACTATATAACATGGCAGGATTTGAGGCTGAGAACCTACCTGTCAGAATGCCGGCGATGACCTGGTGCGGAAAGTGAGCCAAAATAAAGACCCGAGACAGACCCACTGCACCCAACAGCAGCACGTAGAAGACGTAAGGCACGGCAGCCAGTATCCGACTGCTTACATCAGAGTGCATGTTAGAAATAAAGCTTTGTGTTCCGTACATCGCTGACATATTACTCACCATCCCACGATTCAAAATATCAATGTTGCTACAATATGTTTCCGACTAACCTGCCAGAGCGAGAGCGGAGAAAGGAGGCCAGGGCGGACACCACCACCCACCACACTGCAGCAGTGACCATGGCATGGCCTGAGGGGCTACCTGGACAATGCAGAAAGAAATAAAAAAATGTCTTACGCCAGTTTGGCTTGAAAAGATGTGACACAAAACACCTGAGCACTTATGCTAGTGACTACACCCATTCACAAAAGTGAGTACACCCCTCTAATTTCAGCAAACATTTTAGTACATCTACTCAAAGGACTATAGAAATTAAAAATAAACAACAAAAGTAAGTACACCCTAAGTAATAACAGCTGTACATATCTGAACCATGCAAAGTCACATGACCTATTCATCATGTTCATGTGTGTCAATGGCCAAGTTTGTCTCCAGACCTGAACCTTATTGAGCACATGTGGAGCGTCTTCATGTGGAAGTTCATCCACATCCATGTGACTCCATTATAAAGGAGTGGAAGAGGATCCCAGCAACAACATGTTCAGCTCTGGTGAATTCTAGTCCTAGGAGGATCAAGGCTGTGCTGATACAAACACAATATTGACACTTTACACAGTTTTGACAGTTTCACTGCTGGTTATTTAGACAATAAAGTCTGCATGTTGAGTTATTGTTGGAGGACAGTAAATCTGTACTGCCATACAAGCTGCACATTAACAACTGTAAAGTATATCTTCTTTTCATTTCTATAGTATGGTCTCTTGAGAACATATGATAAAGTGATTGCTGAAATGTGAGGGGTGTACTGACTTTAGTGAGATAATATACATTTTTGGGTTTTCTAACCTGGTCCTGTCTCACAGGTGGACTGAAACTGCTGAACCGAAGGGCTGTTTTTCACAAATAAACCTGACTGACCGATCCACCAGTAAGGCCTTTCCCCAAACAGGACCCTATAAAAGAGACAACACAGAACAGGAAGACTGTATTAGCCATGTGGAGATGAAATGAATAAGTCAGATATAAGAAATAAAACATGACTGGAGTTAAAGATGCCTTCCTTTTTAATTAAGGGTTACATTTATATTTGTGAAACAGTTTTGTAACAGGACAGACAACAGAGCAACTTTACAGAGCGGCTCAAAGGATGTGTACATATGTAAAAAAAATAAATAAATAAATAAAAAGATCATATATGCCTCTCGTATGATGATCACATGATAGCATCAACGTTGGTGTGACTACTGACATCTTAAGAGGAAACATAAAACTACACCTTACTGCAATAATTTAATTTAAGTTTTACAAAAGAGCACAGAAAACAATTGTTGAATATATTTTTGGGCTCCTCTGTACAGATAGTGTTTTTCCACAGATGTCAAATATACTTGCGAAATGGGCCAGTATCACCTGCCAGCACGAAAGTCCACTACTACATACAGCAAATACATACAATATTTAACACAACATTTTGATTTATTTGATATTTTTATTCATTTCACAATTTCAGAGATCAAACATACAACCCTCCCCTACTCCAATATGTAGAAACTGAATATTATACTGCTCATGCGTCAAACGGTGGCCGTGTCTTAAATTGAGCGCTGGACAGAATTTATCTTTGGACAGAATTGGTATTCGCCTGAATTTTAACCTGCACCCAAAGTGAAATCAAAATTTAAGTAAAAGCGATGTTATGAACAGTTATGTGCCAGATTATTTTTTTCCTCAATTAATTATTTTACTACTTAATTATTTTTTTCGCTGCATTCATTGTAGACATCAAAAAAAAGAACTTCATTGTATTCATTTATTTACTGTGCATATGGCAATAAACTTGAAACATAATAATTTAATTTAAAATAAGATGTAAACAAACACCTGCACCAATGGATACTAATAGAAAAAGACTAAACTCTCAGGGATCGAGGGCGGCATTCATCCAGGCTCTTTTCTGTTCTGGCACCTAGGTGGTGAAATGAACTTCCTCTAGATGTCTGTACAGCAGAGACTTTGACTATCTTTAAACGACGACTTAAGACGCATCTGTTTCTCCAGTACTTGGACTAAGCCCCCCCTCAAAAAAAAAACTCTTCCAAGTTGTGTCGGACTAATGGCACTTAGTAATTAACCTAGTTAATCCAGTGTAAGTATGCATCCAATAATGTAAACTTTATGTAAGTCGCTCTGGATAAGAGTGTCTGCCAAATGCCTGAATGTAAATGTAAACTGAATATTACTGTGATTACTTAATATTTTCACCACTGAAATAACAAGCTGGAACGTTTTAAGACAAAACTTTATCTTTATACGATTTACTTTTTCGATTTCTCATCTATGATTTACTCTCTGATTACCGAACAGGGCTGATGACAAAAGAAAGAAGTACAAAATAAAGAAGTACAACTTAGCGCAAACAAGGCGCAAGATACTTAACCTATCTATACAAATAAAATTTAAATACAAATAAAATGTATTATTAAAATTATTTATTTTATAATGTATTATTTAAATGTATTGTTAAACTGAAAGGCTTAGAGACAGTGGCACTAAAGAAAAGACAGGAAGCAGAGCTGGAGGAAGCAGAGATGAAAAAAATGAGGTTTGGGAGTGACAAGGATGGATAAGATCAAGAATGAGTCCATCAGAGATGTAACCCATTTAAATGTTTTGAAGATAAATTCAGAAAAGCCATATTGGGGTGGTTCAGAGGAGAGATTGTAAATATATCAATAGATGGATGCTGAGGTTGGAACTGCAAGACAGGAGGTCTAGAGGAAGACCAAGGAGGAGATTTATGGATGTAGTTAAGGGACATAAAGTTAGTTAGTGTGAGAAAACAGGATGCAAGGGACAGTGTTAGGTAGAGGCAGATGATTCACTGTGGCGAATCCCTGAAAAAAAACAGGCGAAAGACAAAGATGAAGAAGAAGAGGACAATAAGGATGATGATTAAATTGAAAAAGGAAAACAGGTGTTTCCTTTACACTGCAGGTGTATATTCTATTCGATTGATTTCTTTGCTAAGTTTGTTAAGAATTTTAGCTAACCTAAAAAAAGAAATCAACATTAAATAAAACAGGATACAGTCAAACCTTGGATTGCGAGAATTAGTTCCAGAAGTGTGCTTGTATATCAAAGCACTTGTATAGCAAAGCAATTGTATAGCAAAGGGAATCCTCCAATAAGAAATAATGGAAACTCAGATGATTCGTTTCACAACACAAAAATATTCAAATAAAAATTATTAACACAAAATGTAAAGTAAAAGTAAACAAATGTTTCCATTAGTGTGTCTTTGTGAAGCTGAAGTAAGGGGAGGGGAGAGGTGGAGGGAGGGCGCTACTGTGTAGGACAACTTTAACACAAACACATTAACAAGATCACTGCTCTCTGGAAACTTGATTCCATGAACCTCTCTAATGACACATTAAATTTTACTTTATGTGCTCAAACAAACGTGGCCCTGATGTTTAAAAAAAACAAAACGCACACATGCGCATAATGTTGACTACACGAGTGATGCACGTGCACGGTGACTAAGCATTGCAGGCGATTACCCACAATAAATCCCGCACGAGAGAAGAACTATTGCTCAGTTGTGATCACGTGATGCTCGACAGACAAAGCGCATGCGTGCTACACGTGTCCACTACATGTCAAGACCTCACTCGTTTATCTACTTAAAATTGTTGCTCGTCTTGCAAAACGCTGGTAGTTCCAATGTATTTATGAAATCGCAATACAAACCGAATCGTAATAATATCATATCGCCTGGACCTTCCTGATTAAACATTTACTCCAACATTTTTACCATTTAAAGATGAGGTTAAGCCACTCTGAGACTGCGGCAACCCAGAGCACGGCGATGCCCGTCCGTCTGTGCAGGTAGAAAACAGGTGGGAAAACGAGCAGAAACGCCGCTTTTGGGTCTCCTATGTGAGTAGCGAGCAGCCAGAAAGACTCATAATCTCTGGTGTTGGACTGGAGAAGCTCAGCCAGCCACACACCCTGGGTGTACACAGGCTCCATGATGCTTCAGCCTGATGATTAGCATCGAAGAGCAGGACAGCTGTTAGCTAGCGCGTTCAGGTCAGGCTAGCTGTGGGTAATTATCTGTTCAGAGTCGTATTATAGAAGTTAAATAAAATAATCTTGAGCGAATAATACGGTTTAATACGATTATTACGCTTAAACACGATTGTTACGATTTAATAATACGGTGTAACCCCAACACCGGTTACTGAGAAACGTCCTGGAGAATAATGCTGAATGAAGCTAATGCTAAACACAGTCAGAGTGTTTACTTTCCGTTACGGATGCCGTCATAGGACATAAAATACGAAAACGCGGAATTATGAACTTCTGTGTAGATAGAGCTCATTATAAGAGTACAGGAGATTTGCTCCAGGATTACTGATATCCCTCAGAAAAAAAAAAACAGCTTTGAGTATTATTATTTTTTCAACATATCTATTTTTCATTGTTGCGGTTAATATCGGCACCTCACAGCTCTACTGCTTTGCAATCACTGTGCAGGTGTGAACATGTTCCATCATTTCACTTGTAACTGTGGTGCGAGCAAAAACAGATGCCCACTTATAATTTGCACAAAAGAAGAGCAGTGTGCAGCGATTTAAATTCGATTAAAATTTATTTATAATAAGTGGTCTGAGGGTGTACCTGGTGTCGAAATGACTCACAGAAGTTTAAAAAAATGTAACCGATACTTTAAGGAAGGTAAAAGTTTCTTTTTAAATGAAGAGAATCATTACTGGTGACAAGACATGGATTCATCACTACGAGCCTGAGAGTAAACGCCAGAGTATGGAACAGAACATCCTCAATCGCCAGGCATGAAAAAAGTTAAAAAGTCAACTGGAAAATTCATCAAGTTACCTTACAGTTAACTGGGATTCTCAAGCGCCAGTATTGGGACATTATCAGGAAAAAGGTTCAGCAATCAACAGTGCTCGTTACAGTGAGATGCGTATTGAAGATCTGAAGCCTAAACTTTGAACTAAACACAGATGACTGCTGTCCAAGTGCGGTGATCTTGCATGATGATGCATGTCCACATACTTCTGCCCACACTGTCAACACTCCTCTTGTTGAAGGAGGTGTTGAAGCCTCCTCCCTATAATCCTGATCTCACTCCATCAGACTTCCACTTGTTTGAAGATTAGATTCCTGCCTCAGGTTTGTGTGTGTGGAGTTTGCATGTTCTCCCCAGTGTTTGTGGGGTTTCCACTGGGTACTTTAGTTTTCTCCCACACTCCAAAGACATGCAGATTAGGCTTAGTGGCGTTCACAGATTGCCCCCCACAAGCCTGTACAGGACAAGCGGTATAGAAAACTAAAGATTGTTTAATTTACCAGGTATTTTTTCCTATTTCTAAGCCAGCTTCTTGTATGATTTCTCTGAGATCCTGTTCTTCATTATCATATTTATTGCACGTTATAACGCGTGTTAAAAAATGTAAGTCGCTCTGGATAAGAGCGTCTGCCAAATGCCTAAATGTAAATGTGTTACTCTCTTCATTTGCATTTTCACGTTCTCCAGTTGGGTCTTTGCCAATTTTAGTAAGGCATTGGTTTAATCCTGTCTACCTATTGTAGGCTCACATGTTCTCCTTGTATACCTGTAAGATTTCTTCAATTCTTTAGTTTTCTCCCACCTACCAAAAACATACTAGTAGGTGGACTGGCTATGCTAAATTGTCATTATATGTAAATGAGCGCATGAATGAGCATGTGCACGGGTCACGGTTAGGGGATTGGCTCTTACAGGGTCTGTAATTTGTGGTCAATGGAAGAAACGACAACCCGCCATTATTAACTTATAGACTTAAATTGAATGACAGTCTTAATTAAAAACTGTTTGTGGTGGCCTGGAACATCAGATTACTTTTACACCCAGTGTTCCCGGTATAAATTGGTTGTTCTCTTCTTCTTATTTTGTTTAATAGCAGATCGCAAACCAACTACAGTACATGCATGCTGTCACCTGCTGTATCAAAAGGTAAACAGAAAAACAATAATGTGAATACTAGCATGGTGGCTTAGTGGCCCCTGTGGCCTCGCACCCCAAGGGTCCGGGTTCGATTCCCACCTCGGTCTGTATGCGTTGAGTTTGCATGTTCTTCACATGCTTGGTGGGTTTTCTCTGGGTTCTCCAGTTTCCTCCCACAATCCAAAGACATGCACCTCATCTTATGCCTTAGGTTTCCTGGGATAGGCTTCAGGCCATGACCCTGTACACAGGATAAGCGGTATACATGAATGAATTAATGAATGGCAATGTGAAGCAATCATTCCTGGGTAAATATATAAAATAAATAGACCTTAAACCATACTTAACCTTGATTATTAAAATCCTCTTGGCACCTGCTTATTAAAAAAAACTGACATTGGTCACCTTTTCTTCTTGCTACCGTCCTTGATAATACTCTTGGGTACTGTGTCCTCACTAAATCTTGCAAAAAATAAAAGGCAAAAAAAGAGAAAAAATATGTTTTACACGGCTCCCGGACATATGTGCAACTTTGCTGGCGTTTGGTTCAGTTCGGTTTATTGGCTCCTATGCTGAAAATGCTTTGTATGCTGTAGGAGAAAATTCTTAAGGCGGAGCATTTGGATGCCAAGGTACCACTGTACTGTGGAGAACACCAGAGTTTCCAGAGGAAACTTACGATGCACTGGGAGAACATGTGCACTCCACAAGTCACTGACCCGAGGTGAGATTCAAACACTTGATCCTTGAGCTGTGAGGAAACCACTGAGCCTCTGTGCATGTTACTGTATGGCTTGAATAGTTTTGCTTAAAATAAATATGTGCTTTGGGGACTATCTGTGTGTGTATGTGTGTATTTTTGCAGATTCAATGCTTTGGTATGTTTTTTGTTTTTTTTTATCTGTATGAAATAATAAAATCCTGAATACTTTGGCTCCTTAAGCACCCTACATGCTGCCCCAGTACACAGACCTGCTAAATAAATTTAAAATAATAAGGAAATGTTTAATTGTGAAAGAAAAAAAACATCAATTCCAGGTAGGTTTTACCACCACACAGCACGCTCGTAAGCAGGTTCAGCACGCACGAGCGCTTTGTGCTCGCGCGTCACGTAGCCACGCCCAGTTTCCTGTGCGGAATCACGCCGTCGCGTGCGTTTACGTAAAGCTGGCGCTCCGGTTTCCCTGGCGGAGAAGATGGCGGCTCCTGGACCGGGGGAGTATTTTAGTGTTGGGAACCATGTATCTTGCCTCACCTGCCTGGGCCAGCGCTTGCAAGGAGAAGTCGTAGCTTTTGACTACCAGACCAAGATGTTAACCTTGAGTATCCTTTTCGCGCCGTTTCCGGGGTGTTGCTGTCTTAACGCGGGGCTCGCGCGGCGGTTCGTCCGGGGCCTGCAGTTAGCTGTTAGCAGTTCAGGCGTGTTTATGTGCCGCACACTTCACACTTTCTGTCCTCATTCAAAACAGATTATGATTTTTCTTCATCTCACCCTTCTGTCATTTTGTATTTTTGCTTTTATGACGTCATTAGAGACACCCGACCTGTTCAGTTTTCTCGGTTTGATCGTGTCTTCTGTTTGTTTGTATTTTTTGACATCTTAATCCCCAGCTAGCTTAGCCGCTCTACCTGTCCTTGCTACCTCCTTAGCAAAGTTAGCATTAGCGCTTAGTAGGAGTTAGCTCTCTCGCCATTTATCTCATATAGCTTCTAGTAGATTCAGTGAGTTACATGCCGATGGGTGAGTTTAACTTACGTTTCCGGTATGAAAAGGGTTCCTTCAGGTTTTCTGAGGCATATTGTTGTATCCTCGAATAGCAAGCGTTAGCTGTTTAGAGTTTCACTACAACTGTTTGTATCCATTCGGGGTGTTAATGAATATCGTAACGAGTTAGATAAAATAACTAGCTGTTGAGGGAGAGACTTGGTTTAAAATTTGAGCTTTTCGATAAACTATTAACTTTGCTAGGATAAGTTAGCTTAGCCCCTGAAGAGCTGGAAGTTACAGTCTTGACACACACTGAGTGACTTTAAGGGTTGTGTGCTGGTTAATTTCTTCTAATGATCTGTTGTGTGGAGCTGAATTTCTTTCAGACCTCTCTGAGTGGATAAATACGGCCTTGTTTTTGAGTCAATAATAAAATATGAGCCTTGTGTAGTTTTAAAATCATACTGGATTGATTGTCCCAATGGGAAGAAACACTGACTTCACTCAGGACTTGAGTGTCAGAGCTGATGGTCTGCTTCACCTTCAGACTGCAATGTAAGAATTGTTTAAATAAACACTGTAAGAAAACATCTAGAAAACTAGTAAAGTTGTTTTTACACTCTGATTTTTTTTTATGCTGTCACAAATCTTGAATTTTTTGATGTGTTACAGATTAAAATTTCCACCCTCAAAACATACTCAAGGTCCTTTTACGAACAGTACATTGTCAGCTATCAGGCCGTTAAAGTGATGTTTTAAAGAAATAACGATTCAGTTATGAATCCCGCTTCTTGTATGGTAATTTATGTATCAACTATTTTTACATTTATAATAGATATGAACCAGTCAATTAACCAGATTAACAATTTACAATTAACCAGAATTAGCTGGTTTTCAGTTTGATTGGCCATGATCAGCCTCTGATATAAACTGTTCTGTACCGAGCACAGAAATGCATTTTTTTGGCGTTACATAAAATATAAAAAAAAATCGTGGGTTTTTTAAAAGCTTCTTATCTGCCTTTTTCTCCAAACTCTGTACCCAAATTAGTCGTAAACTTAGTCATTTCATATGCGTACACCGGTCTCAAAACACAGTGAGCGCGTATTAGTCACAAATCGCAAGTCCCATGTTTCTTTGTTAGAAGTTGTGGAGCTTTGAGACTTTTGAGGAGGTAAACATCACTGTTTCTTTATAATCATACAGGTGTTACACTCTGAACTATAAAAACAAGTTTAGAAATTATTGCCATGACCTAACAGATACACGCTTTTTAGAAACAATGTGCCTTAAAAAATCTAAGCTAAATTCTTTGCTTAATTTAATTTTGAACTATGTTAAATTCTTGTATATGGAGTTAGTTGGAATTGTATCACAGTTTTAGTCATATTTATGCATATTTTAATGATGCAGTGGAGAGAGGGTTACAGTGGTACCTCGGCCTATACGAAACATATGGCTTTGCAAAAAAATTTGAATTTGGCCTTTAGAATTGAAAATTTGCAAGAAATTTGCTTCAGCATTTGAGACATTTTTAGGAGGGGAGCCGTTCAAAACTTGTTCACGTCAATAAAAAGCCAAGTGAAGCATTTTGTGCAAGATTTAGTGATGACATTACTATTTTATTTTATCTCAGAATTTTATGAATCTCGTCAGCAAGAATAAAACCTAGCCACTTTCAGTTTTGTTTTTAAAGTAGCCGATGACGAGCAATCTAAATGTTAAGGTTAACTGAGGTTTATTGTCTCCTTTTCATACTTTACTTCATTTCAGGTACCTTTTCTAAATGTTTTAAATGTTTCTCTATGCAGAAATAGAATTATAGTGTTGAAAAGGGGTAGTACAGTCGACTTTTGGTCGTTTATGGAAGGAAAAATGTGTAAACAACCAAACCGCAAATATCCTCTGCAATTTTCTTTTCGGCAAAATATAATTTTTCATGCCTTAAACTGTTAAGAACAATATAATTTGCAAATTTTGTATAATAAATATTAACATCATAATTAGCAAAATTTCCTTTAAAAATATGAATGTATGAATTTTTTTAGTACTGTAGAGAGAACACAAAGTGACTAGAGGAAAATGTGGCTTAAGATGGTGAAGAAAACCACAGTGCATACCAAATAAAACGTGCCTGCATGAATTACAGTACATATAGGGGTAACTTCATATTTGGAATTTTACATTCTAGCACTGCGGGAGACACAGCAGTACATACAATACTGTACAGTATATGGGTTTACCTTTACATTCTCTTATTTAAAGGATAATGTTTTACCCTGAGTTTGAAATTAAATTAAAGTGTTTTGGCAGCAAATTTAGGGTTTAAACTATAAAAATTGGCATTTATAGGCATTTCTTTAGTCCACATCCGAAATTCGCGTTGTTTTATTCCCAGTTAGCTGCAGTAGTGATTGGAAGTTTGTGACCTGAGATGCTGTAGAGCTCGACACTGCAGAAGGCTTAACATGACCCGCTGTACGCTGGGGTTGAGTTCTTCTTTTCACTTTTGAAATGTTGGAATTTACTGCAAGAAACCAAAGCGTAGTTCCTCTTGGCTTATGTCTAAAGTCTTTTTGCAGGCATAGCTCTTCAGGCGAACGCTGCACAGTGCATTTATCATGCAGCCAGACAGCTTTTCTAAATGTGGCCAAGTTAGTGTCGGGCAAAACGGACCTGTCGGGAGCGGATTTTCTTAGGGAACTATTCCAATCAGTCGTAATGGTCGTCTCCATTCGTGAATGCTCAGTATTCCAGATGGCAGTAATTCTTAGTATGCCTTCTTTGTCGTCTGTTTGTCCTTGTTTACAGATTTGTCTGTTTTCTCACTTCACATGTGAAACCAGCAAGAAAGTAATTAGGCCCTTGTGTCGAATATTTGCTTTCGGCCAAAACACAGTATCGATGTTGATTTCATTTATTTATTTTGGTATATACGTGTTATACATATAATAGAAAAAATGCTACTTCTGAAGTTTATGCAACATGAAGGTGACGGATCTTGCTTCCCTTAAAATTAAGTTGCTAACTTCGGCCATTTTGGAGAGAGAATTTTATACAGTACTGTGCAAAAGGCACCATATTATATGCTGTACCAATGTTTTTATATATGTTTATCATGTCTGCATAATTATGTACAAAATCATTCAGTATTTCCATATACAGTGAGACCTCGGATTGCGAGTAAACCGGTAAAGATTTTTAATAAATTTTGACTTGAAAAACGAACAAGTCTTGGTTTACGAATCCTGAGTATCATGTATAATGCATGCACTTCTTGTTTTGACACCGAGCGTCACGTGATTGAAAATGAGCCAATGGTTTTTCTCTCTCTTGCGCCGCTGAATTGTGGGTAATCGTCTCCCCTGCTGGGTCTTAGTGCGCGGTATAATCAACATTCGTGCACGCGTGTAATGTTTACTATAACACTGTAATCACGTGTGTGTTTTACGTGCCCTAAAAATGGACATTTTTCAGTGTCATAACTCTTGCTTCAAACAATTATTTAAAATGCAAGCAATTCATGTCTTTAAGTATTAATACTAAAACTGATATAAGCTTCTAGAAGAATATTACCTGTAAAAATTGTTGCTTAAATTAAAGCCTTCCGGTTTTGGGGAAAAGCTTAAAAAGCAAAAAAAAAAAAAATCCGTAGTGTTCGTAACCATTTCAAATTCATGTTGCAATATCTCAACAATTTAGCATTTTAGAATAATACACTTTCTCAGGTTTAAGTCTTTTTATGTAAAATCTAAATTGGCCAAGTTTAATCTAAATGACCGTTAAGATCGTGAAAAGATTCGAATTCAAAAGGTAACGGACACTACAGACATGAAATTGCATTTATCATGTGTTTAATTTTATCTGATAAAAATATAAATGTGTTCGCACATTTACAAAAAACTAATCATGGATTGGGAGATAAGAAGCATAAAGTATTATAAAAAAAATTATCTTGTATGATCCTATCTGTAATGTTACTTCTTCTTCAAGGTGAGACACTTTTTAGCACTAATGCTAAATTTCAGCCATTTGCATAGAGGCCAATTAAAATATGAATAAACCTATTTGACCAGTATTCATTGTTTACATTTTGATGTAGCCCAAGCATTAGATGTTTGCCGAAGTCTAAACTGTTTGTACTGGTTTTCCTTAACCTTACTGTCAGAATGTGCTTCCTCCAGCGGCAAGCCCAACCTCAGCGACATCATCCTGATTAACTTAGCCTACGTTTCTGACGTAGAAACCATTAATGACCGCACCGAGACCCCTCCCCCTCTAGCATCTTTGAATGTCGGCAAGGTAAGTGACATTGTCCTGGAGGACAGGTTTTTGTAGACACTGATGTTGGACAAGAAGGCAGGTTGAATGTCGTGTTGGAACTGGTGTGGCTTTTTTTTTTTTTTTTTTTTTTTCCAGGAGTTGGTGCTCGACTCCTTAGTTCCACTGAAAGAAACACTTGATGCTTAAATATTTGGGATGATTTTATGCTCCAAAGTTTGTTTGGAACAGTTTAAGGATAGCGTTTCCAGCGTAACAGCGCACCAGTACAGTTTGGGATGAATTAAAGGGGAGACTGCAAGCCAGGCCTTCTCGTCCAACATCAGTGTCTGAAATGTTCATTCATATCTCTGCCTTGGCAGGATTAAACAGGATGACATCTCAATCCCTGTGCTGTCTAAAACATAATCTATGGCTTATTTAACTTTTACAGGCATTAAATAATTTGGGATAATTTTTTATGTATTTATGTTGGTAAGTGCATAAACTTTTAATCAGCTTTGTTCAGCTCTGTTCTCTAAATGTTACTTACCGGAAAAGCAAAAGATATGAGCAATTTGAGATTGTGCTAAACTACACGAGAAAAACTGAAGGGGGAAAAAAAAACAAAGCCTTTTTTTTTTAGCTCTTTGTAAAGCTGGCTATGTTGAAGTAACATTGTTGCGCTCATTGGCATGAATGACACGTCTGGCATGTGACCATTTTTTCATCTCTGACTGTAAAGTGTGTGTTTTTCTCCCACAGCTTGCCAATCGGGCAAGAACGGAAAAGGAAGACAAGTTGTCCCAAGCCTATGCAATCAGCGCTGGGGTTTCAGTCGAGGGCCAGCAACTATTCCAAACTATACATAAAACGTAAGACACAACAGCCTTCGTGATGTGTGTGTTGTTGCTGAATGTTATATTTAGAATGTGTTTTACAGACACTTATTTATAGTCATTTAAACTAAAGAAGAAACCATGTGATCACATGCTGGTGCAGAAAAAAATTATTCATGATAAGGTGTGTTGTAGCCATTAGTTTTGTTACAACTCAAAACATTTTTTTTTTGTTCTACCACAGAAACTGGCCAATAATCATAATTTGTATTTAACAAAATCAGTCACTTTGTTTTATCCTTGTATTAATTAAAAAAATGCAATGTCCATGAGACAACTTGTCTCTCGCTTTAAGAAGTCATTCCCTCATTAGCTTCTTATTGTTTTTCTTTTGAAACTAGTGAGAGTGGAAAAAAACTCTTTTTGCTGTAAAACCTGAAATCACGAGGTTTTACTGTACAGTGAAAGCAACCGGATCTGCTGCGTGCAAATCTCAACTTTTTGATAACCCACTTATAGTAAATAAACGTCTTGTAACAGAAAGCTACACATCATTGACTGCTTTTTCCCCCTTGGATTAAATAATGCTTTCTGTCCCAGATATTTAACTGGAATTGGTATAGTTTTTTTGTGTTTTATAAAAACAATTATGGTAAACAAGCCTGCTGATTAATAGAGGCATGTTATTGTTTATTGACTTGGCTGTAGTCAGGTTTCAGATTTTCTAATAATTTTACATTTTTAGATGGCTCTGTGCAGCTTAAGTTTCAGGGATTAATCCTCCTTTAAATAAAAGAAAAGTCTGTTCACGATGCAAAACTGTGTTTCTCTACACAGTCTACACAGTCGGTGTGCACTTCCTATTTTTTTTTTAAGGCAGCTGTCATTCATTGCATTCTTATTATTGTGATTCATCTACATTCAAATCTGTAAAATAATTCTTAAATAATTAAATAATTCCTTAAATATTATTTTTGATTGTGTCAAGCTGCTTTGAGACAATGTCAATTGTTAAAAAAACTATACAAATAAAATTAAATTGCATTTACTGCCTCTCAGTACACCACTTTCGCAGTATCAGATTAAACCGGTACAGGAGCGGTGGCACTTTAGAGGAAATTGTCCACTATGATTGTTCTTCCGCGCATATTTTTTTTTAAATGGGTCGGCAAAATACTTGGGTGGCCCTCCAGTGTACTTTGGCAGCCCATCCAGGTTTACTTTATATGTGGGGAAACACTGGAGTTATTTGTTTGGTCTGGTAGAATTAATGTTGTCAGACCTTAATCATTAGCCATTGTTAGTGACCAGCAGTGTGCAGCAGTGTTTTTTTTTTTTTTTTTTTTTTTTTTTTTAAATATAGATTTATGTTGTTATAGTGCAGTGTTTCTGAACCTCTTTTTTTCCCCCCCAGCATTAAAGACTGCAAATGGCAGGAGAAGAACATTATTGTGATGGACGACGTCGTCATCTCGCCACCGTATCAGGTGGAAAACTGCAAAGGCAAAGAGGGAAGTGCTTTAAGTCATATACGCAAAATTGTAAGTTTCTCCTCATCCTGTTTCTTATTGCTACTGATTGCATCTTTTTTTTGTTTTGGTTGGTTGCTTTTTAATTTTTAAAGAAAACGCAAAAATGTATGCGTAATTCATAGGGTTCCTTTAAACCAGACACATGGACTGAAACACTGCATCTGCTGCTTCTGTTCACTGAACTAAAGTTTTATGTGGAAATTAAAATCCATAATTCTGATCCAATGATTCTGATTTTAGCTGAAGAGATTACATTAAGTGTTGCACAGATTAATTCACTGATCTTAAGCTTGTCCATCAGCGATGGGAATCACCAGGGATCAAGCAATACAACATGATACCTCGGTGCCGATTAGATTAAAATTGTGATTCTATGAGTATCATGATTTTATGAATATCCCTATTCGATATAACATTTTCCCAGATTTTGTTACAATATTAAACTTTTAAAAATGTTTAATGAATGTAGCCCGTTACTTATAACATTAGTTTTCCCACTTAATAACCAAGAGCAGCATTTAAACAGTACAAACTAACAAATACATGTTTGACATTTAACTTTAAATTAAAGCAAGCAAAAAAAATGTATTATTTATTTGTGTCTGTCTTTCGTCCTAATTATTATTTCTAAACAAACCTGGAAAATACACTCCACACAGGAAAATGTGTAAATATTTTAAAAAACGGATGACGTTTTACCGCCTCTAATGTCTCAAGTCTCAAAACTCAACTTGACAGTGAGCAACACACTAATGTACAGTACACAATTTCTGACTGATTTGCGTTCACTGTGTTTTTTGAGACAAGTTTAAGCATGTGTAAGGAGTGGGTTTAAGACTAATTCACTTGAAGTTTTGGACAAAAAAAAATCAGATCAGAGCCTTTTAATGTGCTTGAAACGTACTCTGATGCACTACTCAGTACAGAATCATTTATATTTGAGGCTGGTTCATCTGTAATAAACTTAAAACCTTTTTTTTTAATTGATATGTAAGTCATTGTGGCGATTTATATGAATCGCCACACAAAAGGATTGCAGTTTATAACTGAACCCCTCACTGCCATTTTTGTCCATTTAGTTTGTTAATTAAATAAACTGATTGTTAGTAAGCACTGACACTAATCAGGCTTCTTATTACAATTTCGTTAGCTGAAAATACATTTAAAGGCTATTTATTTTTTGCTATGTTTGTTCAATTTCTTGTGTATAGACTAAAAATAGCATGTGTTTTTAACCATCTCGCCTTTCTCTCTGTGCCACAGGTCGAGAAACATTTTAGAGACGTGGAAACGCAGAAGTCGATGCAGCGTTCACAAGCACAGCAAACACAGAAGGAGTCGTCGTTATCATCCTGATGTGATAGAGGGCGGGCACGGATTGGCCAGAGAGGGCACGGTGGGCATCAGCGCCCCGAAAGCTGAGCAAGAACGGCACTCCCCCTCTCTTTTTCTCTGTCTCTCTCTTCCTCCTCCCACATTCATTGTCAGTCAGAGGGGGTGGGGGGGGGTCACCAAGGGGCCCCGGGTCTACCAGATCAAATAATAAAAATAAAAAAACAGAAAAACTGGAAAAAAATTAAATAAAAAGTGAGGGTGAAAAGACTTAATTCTAAATTAGACTTTATAAAGATAATTTAAAATACCGATTATTAAACAACCCATAGTTTTCCTAACTAACTCTCAGCATCTCTCTCTCTCTTCCTCTTTCTCTGTGCCCTCCTCTTCCCCTTCATTTTCCTTTTCTCTTCGTCTTCATTTCCATTTTTCTCAAAAAAAAGAAAAAAACCCAAGCAGTCAGAAAAGCCCATTAGCTTTTTTTTTTCTTCCTCTCCCAATTTTCCTTTTTTCCCCCCAGCGCTGTCTTCATGTTCTACACGTGTCTGTATTTTCTGTATTTTAAAACAATGTGACTTGAAATGCCACAGTTTAAAAAGGACATTTTCTAAAATAAAAGTAACAAAAATTCTGACTGTAATGCTGTATTTTAATTTTTTTTATCCCCTTTTTTAAATATTAAAATGCCAGAATGACCCAAAATATGATGTATGATGATTCCTGCACATAGAAAGCTGTGCTTGGCTGATGATTTGGACCTGAGACAATCAGTGAACTTAACTTTCTACCAGAATCTTCTTAAGACAAATGGATGATGATCTTAAGCAGGATTGACAGTCATGCAGCAGGACAGTGATGGTGAGGAATACAGACAGCAAAGTCATCAATTTGTCAACAATAAAAACGACACCAAGTCCTTTATATAGAAAACCTTATAGTTTATTAAAACAATTATGTAATATTTTATTTAGAGAGTGTAGTGTTAGAAGCTGCCAGTGATGGAGGAGTCTTGGACTTGCTTAAAGCGGCTAACAAAAAAAAAATCCCCTTTTTTAAAATCACATTATACAGCATCAGAAACGGACTTTTAACAGGCTTGAATTAACAATCCAACAATCCTAAGACCTGTAGAAAATATTACATTTACAAAAAGCAAAGAAATGTAAACAGCCACTTAAAAAATCAAACTGGACAAGCAAGTGAAGGTGAAGTCTCTTTCTGTATTATACAACTAAATTTTATAAATAATTTGCCTGTCAATGCCTCGAACAACGAATATGAATTCACCCCTGAGAAACAGGCAACATGATCATGATCTAAAAAAACAAAAACTGTGTGTGTGTGTAGCATTCCAGTATGTAGGAGAGGTATTTGAGTCAAACCGGGACTTTTTTGCAGAAAACAAGCACAGTACGGAGACTCTGTCTGTGGGAACTGTACACACAATTATTCACCACCACCACTTGCAGGTTACGCCATACGGTCCTGACCTCGTTCCAAGCCATTTCCACAAGTTTGAGCCGTTAATGGAGTTCCATGGAAGCCGGCGTTTCAGACGTGAATCAGACAGGCAGTCCGGTCATGGCTCTGGAGTATTGATAAAACTTTCTACCTTGATGGTATCCAAGCACTAGTGAAATGCTAGGATAAGTGCATTCGTGTATCATGGGATTATATAGACAAATTAGGGAAGTTTTTTTTTACCCTCATAACCGTATTTGATATACTGCACAATTAAAAGTCCCGGTTTGACTTGAACACCCCACGTCTCTTCAGTATATGATGCCAGTGTCGCGTGATGGATGTAGCTATTGTCCACTACTTGTGCTAAGCTGCCGTTCAACGCGTCCCTGTGCCTTTTATCCGTCCGTCCCAAGGATGAGCACGGCTCCGAAGATGGCCACATTGTGTCCAATCAGCTTCATTTGGTTCCAGAACTCGACGCGGCGCGTGTGGTGCCAGTAGCCCAGGTTTCCGTCGATGAACAGAATGATCAGCGGGAGCAGCACGGCTAAGATCTGTGACGCCAAACGTATGTAGTACCCTGAGAGGAAGGAGAGAGCGAGGACGCCAAAGAGAATGACCAGGAGCTGAACGGTGATCTCGCCACCGGGGATGTGGTCCAAAAACGCCAATCTGTCCTCCTGACTGTGCTGCAGAGAGTACACCTGGAGAAAGACGATGAGAACAGTGGGAAAAAAAAAAAACATGGTTTAAAACCTGGACAACAAAGTATTTTTGATTAATTTACACGCCATCGTCATTGAAAAATTTCCAGTTCTTATATTTCTTTAAAATATTGCAAGTGGACTGATCATTTACTGAACACTATTAGAATGTCTATCAATGTTTCATCTTGTCCAACAATAATTCTTCATCCAAAACATTTTCAGCTAGAACGTATTGTATACTAGCTAAGTTATTCCTTAAAGAACCCATTTCATGTATTAGTAATAGAAGGTAATACATGAAAGATGGATACTTTTGAAGAAAAAAAACTTACCAAACAAATTAAATAGATCCCTAAGAAGACCTGGCCAGTGGACTGAAGTGAGCGAGTGCGTGGTTTCTGCCTGTACGCTTCTCCTGCTCCGCTGGCCAGCACTAGGAAAGCTCCAATAACAGCCAAGGCCCTCGAGTACATCCTCACCTGAGGAATAACACATATAACAAGTACCCATGAGCAGAGATCCAATCAACACCTTTTAGCCAGTTTTAACTATTTTGGTTCAACGTTTTTTATTCATTGACTCTGACTTCATACCTTTAACCAGTCTCCGTAATGGACTTGCCCGCCGATGTACGAGGCATACGTGCTCAAAGCCAGCTGGATTGCGGCACAGAGAGCGAACCATCTCCTCTTCACTCCGAACGACATGAAACTCGAACACAACACCGCCGCTGCCATGTCAAAGTACAAGTACGGCACCTGGATATCCGGCTTCCTAAAATTACACATACAAAACAGTGAGGCGGAGTTCTCCATTCTGATCAATCAGGTGTTGCTTTGTCTTTAAATGACAGCAGCTCCGACTGTAATTCACATCACAGCCTTTATAATAATCTATTTCTCCTGCAATAATAATGTTGTGCAGTGGACATGACACATTTACTAATACAAACAATTTTCATTCAAATGTTATTTAAAATAAAAATATGGTGAAGATTCCTGTAAAAAAAAGATAGTGGTGGCTCAAACGGTTAAGGCTTTTGGTTGCTTATCGGAAGGTTGTGGGTTCGAGCCCAAACACTGACAAGCCTTCTCTGCTGAGCCCTTAAGCCTATTTGCTCCACGAGTGCTGTAATGGAATTGAATCTTAAGATTCATAGGAGTTTGCACTTTCCAGATGTTTTTTCAATAACTTAAGTCAAGAAAGAAGTTGGTGAAGTAACTGTCATTTATCCAGGAAATGAGCTGGACTACAAATGTGTATGATGCAACTTGTGTATGATGATCCTCGGAGAACAATCCACAACAACACTGCTGCCAAGTTGATCCTAAGGCTGCTGACCCAGGGGCAGACGGAACATCAGCCAATAACTCAGTGTGCCGTAAATGACCCGTCCTTTATTTCGAGGATTGTCACCGGTGATGAAACTTGGATGTATGAGTATGACCCTGAGATGAAGCAACAGTCTTCACAGTGGAAGATCCTATCATCTCTATGACAAAAAAAAACGCAAGCAGCTCGACAGAGTCTATGCTCATTGGCTTTTTCAAGATTTGCAGCATTGTGCATTGAGAATTCGTACACAGGGGCCAGACCATCAATAGTGAATTCTACTGCCAGGTTTTAAGATGCCTGACAGAGGACATACGACAACTTGTTAACAGAACCAATTATGAAACTTTTGATATCACCTCGCATTGAAATTAAACGTTGTTGATTAGTTTCCTTAAACATCAAAGATGGGACCTTTTTCAGTGAGCCTAAGGTATAAGAAACTTTGTATGATGATCAATAAAATATAAAATGCACTACTCTTTAATCTTCAGTTTTTTTTCCCCTTTGATCTTACAGCCATGCAAGACGACAGTTTTCCAAAAACCTTATTCCCAAAACCACTTAACCAGAAAAAGAGCTAATTAAAGGGCTTTGAGACTAAAGATAGGCAGTGGGATCAACTCCATCCAGATGTGGAAGCAGATCCCGGAAGTGACGTGGCCATTTCTCTGTCCCAACACTACATAGGTGCACTAGGTAGTGTGCTAAAACAAGTGTTTTCACCCTACGTAGTGCTCCATATTATTCACCAAGGAGCAGTTTGAGATTGAACCAATAAATATATACAACTGCAGAAATTCTCTTAATCGTGTAAATAAAAACTCACCAAACTGTTTACTCATCAAGCTAACAGGTTAGCCTTAACTGCCCTTTCTGTTAACTAGCACTAAGATTGCAAAAGAGATTGGACTTTTTACCTCTTCACATCGGCTCGCTCAGCAAACAGCATGAGCATGCTAAAGCAGTTCCAGAACCCGAACCGGGTCAGAATGAAAGCTCCGCACTGAGCGATAAACCTCAGCACTTGTCGTCTGCTCGGAGCCGCCATGATGACTGAGGGCGGAAGTGTTCACTTCTTCGACTCACAAGGACATGCGCAGTGGGGTGGCGAAGACTCCTTGCTGCCCTCTAGTGTTAGAATTAATACTGAATCAACTTGAAATCTAAATGGGATGAATTAGGTATTTTTTATGCAACATTATAAGTAAAACATTAGAAAATAAATTGTGGATAAAATCAGAATTTGTGTCAAGAAAAATAAGGAACGATCAAGGAATATTTAATAAAGAGAAAAAATAATCAAATTATGCAGTAAGTGACTAAGGGCAGTGGTGGCTCAACCAGTTAAGGCTGTGGGTGTTGGCTTACTGATCAGGAGGTTGTGGGTTCAAACCTCAGCACTGCTAATTTACCACTGTTGTGTTGTGCCCTTAACACTATCAGCTTCAGGCTCCTGTATCTGGGCTGACTGTGCTTCCTAACTGGGATATATGAAAAAATAATTTCACTATGCTGACATGATATGGGATATTTGAAATGTGTCAAATAATTAAGTCTTAATAAGCATTTTGGCTTAGATTAAACGTCAATTAATCACGGTGGCATATTGGTTAGCACTGTCAACTTGCACCTCCAGGATCTGGGTTTGAGTCCCGCCTTGGGATCTATTTGCATGTTCTCCCTGTGCTTGGTGGGTTTCCTCTGGATACTCAGGTTTTGTCCCACAGTCTGAAGACATTGCAGTAATGTGTGAATGAGCATATGAGTTGTGTACTGTGTGTGTGTGTGTGTGTGTGTGCCCTGCGATGGATTGGCACCCTGTGCTAAATCTCCTGAGATAGGCTCCAGGCCCCTTGACCCTGTATACCGGATAAAGTGGTATAGATGGTGAGTGAGTGAGTTTTTCAGGTCTTTTTTTTTCTTTGCTTATCCGCTTGTTTTTTCAGGTCCGCTGTGCAGTTTTTCATTTGCACTTGTGATTTGCACAGACTTTTCATTTGAGCAGGTGTTACAGTGCTGTATCTTCTTTGGCCAGCTGGTTTTAAATTCTTTTAGACTAAGCTTCAGGACAGCTTTCTTTGGTTCTCAATATAAGCCAAATTGCTCAATTATGTTGCTAGTACTTTTTTGAAATCACTGGGTTGCTTGTGCTGACTAATGATGTCAGTGAGCACCCTACACGTGTGCAGAGGCAAAAAGTCACATGTATTCTTGATTGGACCATTCTCATTCAAGTTCCATAACGGCATGAAAACGCCACGGATCCGATCTGAAAATAATCAAATTTGTGCATTTAAACAGCGTTTAAAAAAAAAATCTGTGTCAAAAAATAAATAAATCTGAATTAATACACTTTACTGGTAATGAGAACATAGCGTTAGTTAGCTGTGTTTTTTTTTTTTTTCTAGATAAAAAGCATTATAAGGTTTACATTTCTCAACCAGTTATTTTATACTAGAGGGATTATGATCTATGTATACAAAAAAATGTTTTATATGCAGTTACTTGGAATCTTAATTGTTAAGCTAAAACTGCTTCTAAGTGCTTAGAGAGGAAGTGTGCATTAGGCTCAGCATTAGGCTTATATGAACTGAATTTTTTTTCAGGTAGAAAATTATTATAGTATAAGTATCATCAAATCGGTTTTTTTTTGTTTGTTTTTTAGGTTGCATTTTAACTCATTTTCAAATAATTTGTTTAATTCTTTCATTTTTTTTTTTACAAATCTGATTCCATAGGTTAAGAGCAAACCCAAACAAGGCAAGGTTTTAACCACTGATCAATATCATACTGTATATTTGCATGTATTAAGTAAAAATGTTTTAGCTAGCACACAATTTCGATTCACTAGCACACTACACTGCTGAGCCCAAAAAAGTCACCATTTCAGAGAGGTGAAAGTAATGGGATGCAATGACAACAACTAAGGAGATTTGAAATGACTGGGACTGATTTCACACATTATCACAACCTGGAAGGATAGAGCTGAACCGTCAACTTCGTGGAGGAAATGGGATAAAAAAAAATCATGAATGGAGATTACTTAAGCACTTAGTGAAGGTGCATGGTAAAGAATCGACAGTAAAAGCCGGAGCTATGTTTCATAGTGAAGCTAAGAGCATTTCCATACACACACAATATGACGAAAACTAGAATTAAGACTATACAGCTATGAAGCCATTAAAAACACTTGTTAGTGAGACTCATCAGAAAAAAAAGTTTTAGTTTGTTAGGGAGGATAAAGATTGTACTGAGCAGTAATGGAAAAAGATCATGTGGTCTGCGATGAGCGTATCAGGGTAAGATGGAAGCACATGAAGTGGTGCACCCATCATGTATAGTGTCTGCTGAATAAGCTGTTGGAGCAGTGCTATGGGACTGGGATCTGGGGTTGCTTCAGTTGGTCAGGTCCAGGCTCAGCAACATTATGTGGCAATAAAATGAAGTCAGCTGAGAGTACTGAATGACCCGGTTATCACATCAGTGGATCAGTGGATCCCCCCCCCCCCCCCCCCCGCCGCCTTTCCCTTTTTTACCATCTCAGACACCAAACTGCACCAAAAGGCCAAAGTTATGTGGATACTTAACCCTCACAGACACATATTCTGTTACTTCTCCAAACTGCTGCCACAAAAAATATGAAAACACAATTTTATAGAATGTCCTTTAATGCGGTATCAAAAGCTCTTCATTGAAACTAAAATGTGCAAACCTTTTCCACCAAGACACATAGCAAGGTACCTGCAGACCTGGTGTGTCAAGGTTGGAGTGGAAGATCTCATATGTCAAATTGGATGCTAATTAACTTCCTTCTGCTTAACCCAGATAAGACAGAAGTTCTAGTCATAGAACCGCATACAGCTAGAAGTAAGATTCTAGATCACTCTGTAACTTTAGATGGCCTTTTTGTTCCATCAAGTGCAACAGTAAAAGACCTTGGTGTGATTATAGATTCCAGCCTTTCGTTTGAAGCTCATGTAGATAATATTTCCAAGATAGCATTCCATCACCTCAGAAATATTGCCAGGATAAGAAATTTATTGTCGCTAAACGATGCAGAAAAACTAGTTCATGCTTTTATCACCTCTAGGTTGGACTATTGTAATGCCTTACTGTCTGGTTGTTCAGCTAGATGCATAAATAAGCTTCAGCTAGTCCAGAATGCAGCAGCGAGAGTCCTCACCAGAACCAGAAGATATGAGCACATCACCCCTATCTTATCTTCACTCCATTGGCTCCCTGTGAAATTTCGCATTGATTTTAAAATACTACTCTTGACATATAAAGCATTAAATGGTCTCGCGCCGCAGTACCTGAGCGAACTGCTAGTGTCTTACGAACCGCCACGCCTACTTCGATCAAAGGATGCAGGCTGCTTGTCAGTACCGCGTATTATGAAAAATACAGCTGGGGGCAGAGCTTTTTCTTACAAAGCCCCAAAGTTATGGAATAGTCTTCCAAATAGTGTTCGGGACTCAGACACAGTCTCAGTGTTTAAGTCCAGGCTAAAAACCTATTTATTTAGCCAAGCATTTTTATAAATAGATTTGCCATAGGTAAAGGAGCAGATCTGGGGGACTCATGGACGTAGAGTATTATGGTGAACTGGTATGTTTGGATGCTGTCTTCCTCACTCTCATTGATCACTCAGGTTTGCTGACGGTGAGGTGATTGTTTGCTTTACATCTCAGGAAGCCCTCATGTTTGTGTTTCCTTCTGGCTCTCCCTTTTAGTTATGCTGTCATAGTTAGTCCTGCCGGAGTCTCTGCTTGCACTCTACAGTTAATATACATTTACATTATACATTGTGTGACTGTGACCATACCTAACTGCCATCTCTCCTCTTCTTCTCTTTCCCCCCCTCTTTCTTTTTCCTCTCTCCTCCTGTCCCCCCTTTCACTCTTTCTCTCTCTCTCTGTCGAGCTACACATGTCGTTCCTGAGCTGCCAGTGATCCAGACTCCCTCTGCCCTCCGGACCTGTCTGACCCATCCTGGTGCCCCGCTTCTGGCTGAAGATCTCGTCACATGGATGCCCCGTGTGTCTCTTTGGGATGCGTCTGGTGTCTGGGGATGGTTCTCTCTACCTAGAAAATGGTTCTGGCCTCGACTGGTGTTGGCAACTGTTTCTCTGAGGACTTGACTGTTTGATAGTTCATACAAGTCTACCTGAGTTTTTAATAACTAACTGGACTCCATATTAACATCAACTAACATCAACTGTTATGCTGAACTGCCTGCCAACTAACACACAGTATAAAAATGATCAATTCCTGCTCTCTGTTTCACCCAGATGAGGATGGGTTCCCTGTTGAGTCTGGTTCCTCTCAAGGTTTCTTCCTATTACCATCTCAGGGAGTTTTTCCTTGCCAATGTCGCTCTTGGCTTGCTCATCAAGGACTATCTGACCATTTTGATTCATACACATTCAAATTCCATACAAACTTAAATAATTCTTTTGATTGTGTAAAGCTGCTTTGGGACAATGCCAATTGTTAAAAGCGCTATGCAAATAAAATTGAATTGAATGTGTCTGACACAAATTTTCTTACACAGTGAATTGCAGGCTTTGATCTGTTGGTTAGATGGGTAGCGGCTGTATGCACTGTACATGAGAAGGGGATAATAAGCCAAATCAGATTTGTCGGTAATTTAATAACAGCTGTAAAAATGTCCGTGATGCTTGTGTGCTACAAGTGCTCATTAGGTTGGACTCTAGGTTATCAGAAGATTATGTCGGCTCTAAGCTCTTAACTCTTATGAATATCTGAGCTGTAGGTTACTGTTGGTAAACCTGACTGCAAAAGTCATTAACCCAATTAGCTCACCATAATTCCCCTTGTGTTTTAATGCTGTTCCTTAACAGCAGGAACTCCCTCTTCAAAAGCAGATTTTTCTCGAAGAAAACATCCTTTCAAAATACTGGAAAGTCTACTTGATCCACTGCTAATGGTGATTTTATATGAATCAGTAAGAAACAACCTGCAAAGCATCGATCCATGGTTGTGTCCCTGTAACCCTAATCCAGGAGGGGAAAGCTTTATCTGTCTAAATCTTGAGGTTTATTCTTCCCATCAGTTAACATTAAGCCCCTGGTGACACGTCACTCATCAAAGTAAATAAACAAAACCCTTTAACATGACATAGGATATATCAGATAAATAAAAAAAACAAAGAAATAAAAACTGGCAGGGTTCCCAAGGTATTTCATTAGTCACTTGGATTCGGTTGCCAGATATCCACCCTAAATCCGCCTTCTAATGAGACTAACCCAGATCTGAAGAAAATGGCTTAATAGTGAGTTGAGAGTTACAAATAGCTTACCCATGGCTAAAATGCAAAGCTAAATACAAATACAATGCTGTTCCATGATAAAAAAAAAGAGAGATAAAAGAGATCAATCCAGTTGTGGATTTGTAAAACCTGAAGTTTTATATTTTTAAAGACCAAAAGATCAGGCTCTGAGGGAAACGTATTTTTTGGTTATCTAACTAACAGCATATTCAGAGTTTTATGATCACAAGGTTTACAAGTGATGCTTGTCACAGAACTAGCAAAAACTCGTAGTTTAGTAATATCTTATTCCCAGCCCCAGCTGTCGCTAGGGGTCTCCCACATTAAGTCTACTACTCAATCAAGGAGGGCCTCCGAACCATGTGACTGCTTCGTTTCGAACTGCTCACTCACACACGCACCATTAGGGGCAGCGTAACACACTTGGAGGATCGTACCATCAGCTCCTTCTGCTTGTGTGAGCTCACAAAAACCCATGACTGGTTGTAGAGCTGTGATTGATGTGAGAGTGCGAAGTTAGCTGAGAGAGATCTGCCAAGCAATGCATCAATAATGCCAATCTGTGCCTCTTTAACTCATTCGAGTGTCAAATCTCATGTCTGCAATTTAAGGCCTTTGGCACATAGGCTGTCCCAGCATGAAAATCCATTTCCCCAGAAGCACATCTGCCTACAAAAAGGTCTACCATGGACTCTAACTTTGTGTTTACATGCTCAATCTTACACAGATTCAATTATTACCACTACACACAGCACCAAATTATGAAATATATCTTCAGATCTTTCACACTTAACTTGTCAAGTGGCTAATTTCTGGTTCTGACCCAATTTTTCCTTCTGGCTCACTGATTAAACCTTTGAAAACCTGTTTGTACATTGCTTTGCAAGTCTATCCATTGTATGTGCTTCTGAATTATGACTTGGCCTCATTGAAAGTATGAGGCTTTGTTTAAAAGTCATGCTCCAGGTGAGGCTCGAACTCACAACCTCAGCATTGCTTTACTAGTACTGCTGTATAAGTACCGCGCGCTAACCGATTGCGCCACTGGAGCACAGTACTGACAGTACGGGGGCCTCCAGTACAGGGTCTAATACCCTTTACTTCAAGAATACCCCCATATACTTCTAGTATATGTTGTAGAGCATAGAGAACTGCTGGCTGTCAGGTTGGTCTTGAAAGACTGGTGATACTGGCTTGAGGATGCCTTCCACCCTTTCATCAATTTCACTGATCAAAGACCTGTAAGTACTCTGAGAACCGCTGAACAACTTAAACTTGACAGGCCAGATGGGTTGTGTTCTTTACTAGGATCTAATTTGTTACCTTCAAACAGGGCTCCAAGCCTGATAAAGTAGACTCTCTGTCCTGCATGCACTCGACCACATCACAAGACAAAACCTAAAAACTTGTTCTCACCAAATTTAAAGCTTTGTGGGTTCTGCTACCTTGGGATCTAAATCAAGGTATAAGCCCTGACAGCACCTTCACTACTGTGTGGCCTCAGGGCAAGACCTGATATCTATAGACCAATCTTATCTCCTGGTCCCACATATCACCTGTTGCAGGTTTCCTAGGCATCCAATAACCAATGACTTACTCCAAAACAATTAAGGATGGCCTCAAATGTTAATGGACAGCCAAATACAAGAAATAATCTCACCCTGAACAGTGTGTGCTCAATCCATTGTTTTATGAGTGCTGCTTGTATGGAAAGTGATGCTGCTAGTCAGTCCACAGTGCCCATTGATCCACCTTGCCCCTGAGTTCATGCCTAGAATAATAAAGTGTTTGCTGATAACACAGAACAGATCACCCATAATACCAGTCTGGAGATCTATTCCACTGGCTATACAGGACAGCCTCATTAACACTGGGCTGATATAAAGCTCTCACAGCAGTATATCAGAGCTTATAGCATTCTCCAATGCATCAATGAAGTTTAGTACTAGCTTGAGCTACCTAGAAACTGTTCCTTGCTCCCTCATTCCAAGTGTAAAATCTTAAATCTGCAATCTAAGGTCATTTGGCAGAAAGGCTCAACCATCCACATCATCTAAACACTTCAAGGGACAAACTTTCTATAAAATAAAAAACATCACATCCCCTCTGATTTGAATTTCCTGATTTCCTGAAAGTACCTGATTAACGGGGTCCTGTCGAAAGCTGCTGGATCATATCTTACAAAGTGTTTAATTACCTCCATAATGGGGTCTTTGTTCTGTCAAATCGACTCTAACGTCCACTTTACATGATTAATCTTACACAATTACTGGCTGCACATATTTGGATTTAACTATCACCACCACGCACACTACTAAGTTCTGAGGTATTTTACCAGCTTTATTTTCACACTTGGCTGTAAAGTGTCTGATTAATTCCTGGTTCTGACACATTTTTTCAATCTTGCTCACAACCTGTTTGTACATTGCTTTGCAAGGGTGTCCATGTACATGAAGTTTGTCTTGCCCTCATTGAAAGTTTCAGGCTATGCTTAAAAGTCATGCTCCAGGTGAGGCTCGAACTCACAACCTCGGCATCGCTTCACTTGTACTGCTATATAAGTACCGCGCGCTAACCGATTGCGCCACTGGAGCAACTGCTAGTAAGGGGTTCTCTCAGAGTTTTAGCAAGAAGTCCAAACATCCAGTTGCTTTTTACTTAAAGAAGCTCATGCCAGTGGAGTATAACTAACTATGATCTGGGGAACTGAGAACTGCTGGCTGCCAAGCTGGTCTTGGAAAAGTAATGACACTGACTCAAGGATGCCTTCCACCTCTTTATCGCTTTCACTAATTAGAGAACCTTAAGTATCTGAGAACTGTTAAACAGCTTAAATTTGACAAGCCAGATGGACTGTGTTCTTCACATGGATCCAGTTCACCATTGTGTTATTGGAGCACTCCTATCTCACAGAGGTCAGTTATTTGTGATTTGGCTTTGTTGGTGCTTGCTTATTTATTTTATTAATAAAAACCATTCAACACAACTGATTTGTAGTAGATCAATGCATTAGTAATCCATCAATGTTACCTGTTGGAATAATCAGTTGGAATAATCAGTTGTCCTATACAGCACTTACCTGAAAATCATTATTACATGATTGTAGATGTAATATTTAAATTTCTTTTGTTGTTGTTGTTGTTGTTGTTGTATTTGTAAGATAGTTGTTGTCGTAACAATGAATTTCACCTTTCACCATGGTTGCCTGTGTTGCTGTCCTCCCATTTGTTTTCACCTCACTCAGTTTTAGAACCTGGAGCCATCTGACCTCCTCTGATTTGTGATAATGAGATCAACAGGGATTGATGACATCACTGGCCACCAGGATCAAGTCAAGCCATAAAAAAGATTAGGCAAGCAATGAAGAGGAGAGGAGAAAGGAAAGAAGTTAGTAGTGTGTGGAGACGTGCTGATGATATCCTAGGAGACAGAGGGATTTCTTCAACTGCTGAGAGTCTGCAGTCTGCACTGCTTAACAGGTAAGAGGAAGTGCTATGATTGGATGAATGGATGCCAGTATGAGGATGAAAATCTGAGAAGTACTTTGGTTAGATTATGGCAAAAAATGCTAACTGATTTATGTGATCAGTGATCACAAATGTTGGGAGTGAAGTAGGAAACATAAATGAATTGTTAAAGACGACTCATGCTACTGCAATATAATCTTTCTTTTAAGAAAAAAATGTTTAATCTATCAGAGAATGTGATTCCACTGCATTTTTATTACCTGTTGATCAAGTTAACACAAGCTGTTCTTATCTTATCTTATCTTAACTTATTCTATCCTGTATTGAATTAGTATTAAATTCTTTCAACAGCTGAGATGGCTCGGGACATGTCAGAAAAGGACATCTTGAAAATGGAGCTGGAGCAGCTACAAATAGAAGTTAACACCCCTCGGACAGTAGTGAGTTTTCTCAGTGTCCAATATCCTTTAGTAGAAGTTTGTTTGAAGACAACCTGTCTGGGAATCGGACACAGACCCTGGAGATGCGAGGTGTTAGTGCACTGTTCATTGTACTGTCCATGTACATGGATTTTGTCTTGCCCTCATTGAAAGTTTAAGGCTATGCTCAAAAGTCATGCTCCAGGTGAGGCTCGAACTCACAACCTCGGCATTGCTTCACTTGTACTGTTGTATAAGTACCGCGCGCTAACCGATTGCGCCACTGGAGCTTGTTGGTTCAAGAACCTCCAATACAAAGGTCAATTCTTTGATGCTTTCTACTACTGTATATATTTTCAATAAAAAACATTTATCACAATTGGCAACATCTCTCTCACAAGGTACTTAAACATTGATTTGTAGTAGATAAGTGGTTCGCCTTAGTTCTATAGGACCATTGCCCTGCCTATTTTAGTGTTGTTGTTGTTTTGCTTTATCACACCCAGTTCAATTAAGAAAAAGCTGTTAAGTAGTTAATTAGCTTTATTAGGTTTGCTGGGACATGAGAAACCACTACAATATGTAGTAGGGGCTTATCTTTCAAAAAGGACAGATTTACGGCAAAAGTTTTACAAAATATATCTAATTCTCTACTTGAGTTATGATATATAATTGCGATGAAAAATAAATAAAAATAACCAGTGTTTGAATTTGCAGCCCTGTTAATTTTTGGTAAATGATAACCTGTAACACAAGGGTAAACTCCAATCTATACTCAGCATAGATAAATATTTTAAAATATATTATCGATGTAATATTCATTATAATCAAATGATATGTGATCTAACCTACTTGGCATCATACTAAATATTTCGACCAAGGCATTTACACACGCTCTTATCCAGTGCGACTTATGTTTTTTTTTTTTTTCTTAATCACATTACACATCTGAGTAGTTGAGGGTTAAGGGCCTTGCTCAAGGGCTCAACAGTGGCAACTTGGTGGTTGTGGGGTTTGGACCTGGGATCTTCTGAACCGTAGTCCACTGAGCTACCCCTGGCTCCCCAGTACTGTCTGATATACTTCCTGTTAGATGTCCTAATTGCATTTATTATCCTTTAATAGAAGTTACTTTGATTAACCTGTAACTCTTTAATTCTTTATTGTAGATGTCTAAAACTGCCCCTGAGATTGTCTCCTTCATCGAGTCCCAGTCTGCTGAAGACCCTTTAATCAAGGGAGTTCCTGAAGACAAGAATCCCTTTAAGGAGAAAGGAGGTTGTGTTATTACATAATACATCATAAAGCCTTCATAATGATAATTAAAGGCTTTCTGAAGGGGTTAATGTTTTTTTTTTTTTTTTTTACATCTGGTACATTCGCTAGATAATAACTGATCAAAGAAAAAAAAAATCATTTTATTTAATCAGCTTCTCATTAGGTTTATGAGGTTTACTAAAAGCACAGTACACTCCTTCAACTCCTATTACCCTTTATGGATCGTTTGTTTTTTCATGTTAAAATATTGATTTATATGGTATTTTTTAGAGTGGACAAATTTTAAATAAGTTATTGAAATGAAAAATTTAACTGTATATCCAAATTGCAGTAAAGCCAGTTTTATGATAATATTTATTGTTAAAATACTATAATAAAAGTGAATTTGAGCTGAATGTCTTCTCTCATTATTTGTAATGTAACCTATTCTGTATAGGACATTCCACAAGTGGAGATAATAGACGATAACAGCACAGGGACATTTATCATCGTATATCCATCCAAGTGGTGTGATAACCATTAATTACACCAAGTGTTGGTCATCAGCATGAGAAAAAGTAGGTTGTTATAGTCCAGAGTACTGAGGAGAGAACAGCTGCCTGCCAAAACCCCACGTTCAAAAACAGGAAGCAAACACATCTGACGTGAATGTTATTGTATGTCACATTTTGACTCCTGAATAATTGTTCTGAAATGCTTTCAAGTTGTTTAATGTGCACATAAGTCGAGTTACAAAACTAACTAACCTGTTACACAAGACTGAATCCCAAATTACTTTCTAGCCCCCAATCAAGGGCACTACTTGGTGTCTGGAATAAGCGATTGTACATCTTATTGCACTAGCTTTCAGTTAACACTATTTGGGATTAAACTCCCTAACCCAGAAGTTAATATATCTGATATTCTGAAGCAGAATAATTAGAATTATAAAGACAAAACTCACGAGATTTCCAGGACTGTCCACCACCTCCATGGGGAATTTCACCTAGTTAATTACTCTAACAGTTGCCAGTTCTTCTATTCATGGAAGAAATATTTGGCTAAAGAAAAAGACAAAACAACCATAATCTGTTGATAATAACTGGTGGCTGTGGAACTCAAGGCTGTTGTGCTCAGCTCATCTGTGATGCCTTCAGTATTCGGGTTGTGCCCTTGTTTCTACAACCACATTACAGTCATGCTGAAATCCAGCACAACAGCACTCTCTCTCGTATGATATTTATTAAATAAAAACATACACAACTAGTTATTAGTAACCAATCAACATTGCCCCTACTTTTCTAGCTAAAGTTATATCTGATAATGGATTTTAACTCAATGCTCTAGAAATGTTTTTGGCTATATCCACGAGTTTCAAAGATGTCCCAATATTGGTTATTGCTAATCAGATCTCTATGTCAAGCCTTCTCTGGTCCACTAAGGTGCTTTTCCCACCCATCTGTCGAAATGCTTAATCTTATTTTTCAATCTCAGGATTAAGGTCTAAGCATTTTATCCTATTACCTTATTACTGTCCCTTGAACTCAGTTGGCCCCTTTTTTTCTTGTCTTTTGCTTTTCAGCTACTGGACCAAAGAAGACTAAGTGTAAATAATTGTTTATAGTCTACCGTTTATGTTCGATACAGAGTTCGAACTGGACCAAAGAAGACTAAGTGTAAATAATTGTTTATAGTCTACCGTTTATGTTCGATACAGAGTGCATGTGAGCATGTTAGCATACACAATCACTTCATCCATCCATCCATCCATCCATCTAGGAAATCTTATTATATCTGTCAATCATCCTTTCTGACTGGTCCATAATGCTTACCAACTTCACTGCTTTAGTGCTGGGGTAAATAGGATTCGGATTTACAGAGCTAAAACAAGAAGAAAAAAAATCCGTATCAAAAAACGTCTGAATTTTAATGCATGATTTAAACATTTGTTTCTGTTCTATGCATTTAGAAGGTGATCACAACATGACATCACTGCAAACATCTACATCAGTACAAACATATTGCAAAGAAGCAAAGCTGTTATGATCTTTGAATCATCCACTAGATATAAACAAACCTTTCACTGGATATAATTTTACAGATATCGTGTTGCTTTTCTCTTGTTCTGGCACACACTATTAAAAAGGTGCATGGTCTACTGTCCATCAGGTCAACTGGACGACCTGTTAACCAGACTAGATTATCTGTTTTAGCTATGCGAAAGTATGCATATACTCTTTAATTTATTTATTTATTTTTTGTTGTATCAGATTTACAGAGCCTCACCACAAGCATTTCAGTGTACAATTGTCCCAGGAATACTGAGCAAATAAAATGAATTGATGACACTAGTTTCCAGTAAGTGGCTTCATGCTTTTGCCCTTCACTGGTTATTTCATAGCCTTAGCACTAGAGGGCACCTCCCTGAATTACTGATGTTCTCTAGTCTATTACGACACTCCTATCCTGTGTATTTCCCGTTCACACATTATATAAACCAGAGTGCCAGTGTGAAGCCTTGCTGATTCTTATTGTTATGTAAGTTTTTTTTCTCGTTTTGAATATTGTGCATGATCTTTTTTTTTATTTTTTTTGGTAACATTGCACCTTGCTTCTCTGTTTACCTATTTGGGTTACTAGATCCTGCAAAATGCTGTGCATTGATTTGTTTTAAACCCTGACCTGCCTGCTGAATATTCTTTAGCTTTGTCCTTTGGCTTGGGAAACACTTGGGGTCATTAAGTTTGATTTGTTTTTGGTTATCACTGTGTTTTTCCCTGGTCTGTTGTTACGTTTTGGATTATGGACATTAATCATACTATTATATACTATTAATTAACCTTCAGCACATAAAGATTAACAAACTTTGTTGCAAATAAAGATTAACCAACTAGATGCAATAGAATAAATAGATAAATAGGATACAAATATTATAAATCTACAAAATTCTGCAAGACATTTCGCATAAAAAACTAATAAAAAAATAAAATTAAATTAAAAGGATCTATCTTTGTAAAAGCAAAGAAAGGCCAATAAACATATATAGGGCTTTTTTTTAATTAAACATATACAGGGCTCAGGATTTTGCAATGTAAAATGTATATTTTCACATCTTTTTCCTTTTTTTGCTGGCAAGAATCTCTGATTGTTTACAAATTGTCAAATATTATAATTTTTCCTTCCACTTCACAACGATTTGCCACTTTGTGTTTGTCTATCACATAAAATCCTAATACAATAAATTTAATTTTGTGGTTGTAATGTGACAAAAAGTGGAAAGTTCAAGGGCTTTGCAGGGAACTGTTGCGTTATTTTCTATCTCAACACATCACTCCTTATCTTTATTTTTTGGTCATAAAACTTAATTTACCTATCATGCCTTTAGACCTTTAGCACTTTACTAGCTGCTTATAAGAGAGAATATCTTAACCAGTTCTGCAACAAATATCAGTTCATACAACACTACAGCAGCAGCAATTGTGTTGTTCCTTTCAGGATGTGGTTGCTGGTGCTGTTGGTGTGTTTTCTGGTTTGGGCTCTCGGTACTTACTGGTTCCTGTTTGGCAAACCGAGCCCTTTCTCAGTGGAGTCAGTTCGACCCCCAGGTCCATTAGAGCTGAACCAGAAAACGAGAGATAAAATTCTGAAGCAAGGTGAGTGCATGAGGATTCTTTACATTTTGTATTTCAAAAAGAGAACAGGTTGTTTTTATTTTATTTTATTGCCTACAATGGGATCTAGCTGTTGCTCAAATAAAACATGAAAAAGAAATATTTTGCATGCCATAAACTAATAATTTTTAAGTTTATTGCAGGTATGTTTTTATCTTGTCTTATCTTAATTAGATTAACTGATTTGGTTAAGAGTGGCTCAGAGTGCTTTAATTGACACTTATTGCTCCTATGATAAAGCCTCACTGTGTGATCTTAACAAGCCAAACTTAGCATTTGTATGAAATAGAAACACTTATTTATTTATTTATTTATTTATTTATTTATTTATTTATTTGTTTGTTTGTTTGTTTGTTTATTTGTTTGTTTGTTTATTACATAATCTGATAGTATCTATGGGTTTACAAGACATTAACACACTCCAGTGATTTGTTCCTATAGGTTTCAGAAAAGACAATGTTCCAGAGAATCTGGATGCCATCGTGATTGGCAGTGGCATCGGTGGCATTACGACGGCCGCTATTCTGGCCAAACTGGGAAAGCGAGTGCTCGTGCTGGAGCAGCATGACCAGGCTGGAGGCTGCTGTCACACTTACATTGAGAAAGGGTTCGCGTTTGAAGCAGGTAAAAAAAATCACGCTATAGCATTTTGGACTTTGATTTTCAGCATGTATTGCTCCTGCCAGATCCCCAGTGGGGCTGTGATAAGCTATGGATCGTTATGACCTTGACCAGAAAAAAGTGATTACTGAAGAGACAACTCAGTGTTCTAGTTTTTACTATATTATGATGTGTTTTTTTATGTAACTCTATATTCAGGTATATAGACTCATGGCTGTGTTCTTAAACAAACAACAAAAAATTTTATTTCAGATTAAATTATTTGTCACATGTACAGTACCTTACATCACAATGAAGTGATATTTTGCATATCCCAGTTAGGAAGCTGGGGTCAGCCAAGATACACCACCCCTGGAGCAGATAAAGTTAAGGGCCTTCCAAGTGCTCACCAGAGGCAGCTCAGCAATGCTGGTGCTTCAAGCCCTGACCTTCAGATCAGTAACCCTAAGCCTTAACCACTTGAGCCGCACCCTTACTAACATGGTTATAATCTGACTGAATACTTTTTAAATTGTTATTGCGGTAGGTGACTGATATTTGATTGAAGTAACCTCTTCAGCTTGTGGTGGCGCCAGCATACAAACTCCCCTTCCACTACATCAGAATCATAAGGGCTACAAACGACATGCTGATATTCTGTGCAGTGTTATGTTTTATTTTTAAGGGCTGACTCTCAAAATTAATAAATGTATATTTTAAATGGTTTTAGGGAACAATCACCAATGCTATGCAAGTTTACCCAAATGAAAAATATTAGGAACTATTAAGACAAAAAGGGGTGTCACAGAAAGGGGTGATGTGCTCGTATTTTCTTGTTTTATTGAGGACTCTCACTGGACTAACTGAAGATTGTTTATGCACCTAGCTGAACAACCAGACAGTAAGGCATTAAAATAGTCCAACCTAGAGGTGATAAAAGCATGAACTAGTTATTCTGCATCATTTAGTGACAATATATTTCTTACCTTGGCAATATTTCTAAGGTGAAAGAAAGCTATCCTTGTAATATTATCTACATGAGCTTCAAATGTAAGGCTGGAATTTATAGTTACACCAAGATCTTTTACTGTTGCACTTGATGGAACAAAAAGGCCATTTAAAGTGATCAAAAATCTTGCTTCTAGCTGCTTGTGGTCCTATAACTAGAACTTCTGTCTTATCAGGATTAAGCAGAAGAAAGTTAATTAACATCCAGTCTTTTATGTCCTGCACACAGTGCTTAACTTTAGTAAGCTGGTTTTTCTTATCTGGTTTTGCTGAGACATATAACTGTGTGTCATTACAACAGTGGAAAAATAATACCATGCTTATTTATTTTACAGAAGAAGCATATAAAGAGAAAAAAGCAGTGGGCCTAAAACTGAACCCTGTGGAACACCAAACTCCACTTAAGAACATGCAGAATGATCACCATTTAAATCTACAAACTAATACCAATCAGTCAAATAGGATCTGAATCAGGAGACAGAAGTTTCCTTAATTCCTACTACATTTTCTAATCTGTGGAGGAGAATACTATGATCAAAATTTTGTGAAAAGCTGCACTGAGGTCAAGTAACACAATATAGTGAAGCAACCCTGATTAGAGGCCAATAGGGGGTCATTTACTACTCTAACACATGCTGTCTCTGTCCTGTGATAAGGCCTAAATCCTGACTGATATAGTTCATTTATGCCATTTCTATGTACCTGTAGATATAGAGATACAATGATCTAGCAGCACTCAGAGCTTTTTTATAGTTTAAGATGCTCTTTTCCACGCTATTTGAAATTCTAACAATTTAGTTTAATGCAATTTTCGTTCTAATTTTTAAGCGCTCCGTTTTAAAGTGCATGTGTGGTCATTATACCAGGGAGCGAGTTTTTTCTATCTCTAATCATTTTCCTTTTAACTGGTGCTACATTATCTAAGGTATAATGAAATGTCAACTCTAAATATTCAGTTGCCTGATCGAGTTCTGTGGAGTCAGATGGCGAGCAAATCAAAGTTGATAACTCTGGGAGATTATTGATAAAGCTCTGTGTGATATTTGATGTAAATGTACATTTAATGTAGTAGCGCGGCACTGTGCGTACATTATTACTATGACAGACTTTAATTGAGACAAGACAGTGATCTGAGATAACTTAAGACTGTGGAATTGTAATTATATTTCTTATACTTAATCCAAAAGATAATATAGTGGAACCTTGGATTATGAGCATAATTCGTTCCGGAAGCGGGCTCATATTCCAAAACACTTGTAAACCAAATTTAATTTTCCCATAGGAAATAATAAAAACTTAAATTATTCATTCCACAGCCCCCCCCCTCCAAAAAATACATAAAAATAATTAAGACAAAATATAAAGTAAAAATAAAACAAATTACCCTGCACTTTACCTTTAAAAATAAGTAAAAATAAATCTAGACAGATAAATGCTTTCGTTTATGCATGCAGGCGCTGTGTGTATGTGTGTGTGTGAAGCTAAAGTAAGAGGAGACTTTTACTTTCAGTCCTTCTTGTCTCCCCCTTCTCATTTACACAGTAAACCTTTCTCCTCTCTTATTTGAATTTTACACAAACACACACACATACATTAATGGAAAGACTGTTTTGTCGGATACTAATGGAATCACTGCTGTAAAGTAAAACAAACAAACAAATGAACCTGCACATTACCTTTAAAAAAAATTGCGACAGAGCAGTGTTTCTGTGTAGATCCAAGTGTGTGTGTGTGTGTGTGTGTCTGTGTTTGTGTAAAGCAGAAAGGGGGTGCTTCACACACACACAAACACACACACACACACACACACACACACACACACACTAAAGAGAGTGTGAGAAAGAGTGTGAACCGGCACTGTGTCAAATTACGCGCACGCACACAAATAACGACAGGATGTGGGAGAAAATGGATTTTTAACCTTCTAATGAGACTTTATTTTGCTTTACACGAGTGCAGAGATGTGTGTTATAAGAAACAGTACATATGTGCTGTACACACACACACTTACAGAAACACAATATAAAATATCTTTTACACACACACACACACACGTGGTCACAGTGTCATAGTAAACAGTACACACGTGCACAAATGTTGATTATACCAGTAAGAGACGCGCACTTTACCCACAATTCCGCGGCACAAGAGAGAGAAAAAACGTTGGCTCAGTTGTGATGCTTGATATATGATACTCTGTACTCATAAACCAAGACTTGCTCGTTTTCCAAGTCAAAATTAATTCAAAATCTTAGCTCGTCTTGCGGACCACTCGCAAACCGAGGTTTCACTGTATTAAATTTAAAGTGTGACCTGCTTTATGAGTGGGCTCTACTACACACTGGTTTACTCCTATTTAGTATTCCTACTAAGTAAAGAAAATATTAGTTTATGTACTGTACCATAAACTAATATTCAATCAGATTTTGAATCTGAAGGAAAGCTGTGAAGCTGAAGGAAATCGATATGGATTCTAAGCAAATTACGGCTAAAGTTATGGACACAGGAAATAATATCTAAGAAGAAAACTGCATCATGTCACCCAGGCACTGGTGGGACACAAACTTAAGCACAGGGTTCTGTGTCTGAGACAGGAGTGCACTAGACAGAAAGTGGAAGCAAGATTTCTGTATACAGTTGGCTTGTATGGAGAGATGGCAGGAAACTGAAGGGAAAAAAATGGAGTTTGTCCCAAAAAGCACCAGAGGGACCCAGCTAAAATGAGAATAGGAAGACAACGAGGTGCTCTGTTCTTAAAGGAATCATTGTTGTACGTGGGTGCGATTGATGTCTGACAGTTGAAGTTCTGGCCAAACTGATTCCATAAACTTATTTGATAACTGAACGATGTTAGATAAGCGTGTGCATGAAGGACAAATCTTTAGTGTTGATGTTGTTGCAGAAGGTTAATGAATGACCGAACAGCTCAATGTCAAATTGTGGTAAAGAATTTTGTCCTAATCTAAAAAAAAAAAAAAAGAGATGTGCATGCAACTTGGTTGCTAAAGACCTAAGTAGCCAAGCAAGTATTGATAGTAACAAGCAAGCTGATATTACATGATTATAATTTGACAGGAGAAGAATTTTTCAGGCCAGGTCTTTTGTTACCTTTAAAGGTACATATAAAATAGCCCCTCCTCCAGCTCAGCTAAGTTGCTCTTCTTTGCAGGGGTGTGTGGCTGATTTGTAGCTCATTTGTGGAAATCAAAGCTTAAGAAATAAAATAAATGATCTGAGAGTTCTATCAGCTGGAGCCTTTACGCACACAATTTTGTGGAGCTTTGACACCTGCGTTAACTGCGTTTTGGCTCATAATCCAAAACACTTGTAAACCAAATTTAATTTTTCCATAGAAAATAATAAAAACTCAAATTATTCGTTCCACAGCCCCCCCACCCCCCAAAAAAATACATAAAAATAATTAATACAAAATATAAAGTAAAAATCAAACAAATTAACCTGAACTTTACCCTGAGCTTCAGGAAAGACATAGTAAGATGTTGGACCTTTAATGTACATTAACAAACAACAAAATAAAGGAAAACAATTATAAAATAACATTCACAGGGGTTTCAATGAACAGCAGTGTGCAGATATTTTATACCCACCGTATAGTATATCTGTCCCTGCAGGACTGCATTACATTGGCCAGCTACATGAGAACAGTCTGCTTAAGGTCATCATGGATCAGCTCACAGAAGGACAACTGCAGTTTGTGGAACTGGACAAGCACATTGACACTGTAGTGATCGGCAGCAAAGAGAAATGCAGGGCGTACACCATCTATAGCGGCAGAACTGAGATGGAGGAGCATTTGAAGGAGCAGTTCCCTGATGATACCAAAGCTATAGAGGAGTTCTTCAAGATCATGAAGGTAGTGCAGCTCCCTGAGTAGTTTCACACACCTCCTGGTTTCTCATTCTTTAGCTTCAAATGATCTTTGGCATTTTCAAAACTAAATGCAGTTGTTTCTTTTTTTTTTTCAGATCTCAGCCAGACACACACAATATTTAGCTGCGATGAAGCTCATTCCTGAGTGGGTGGCATTGTTCCTGCTCAGGAGTGGCATTGCCAACCTGTTCTCCTCCATCTTTCGCCTCGTAGGCACGGACGCCACTACATTTGCTGACAGTCTGACCTCCAACAAAGATCTCCAAATAATCTTCTACTACCTTTTTTATGGTGAGACACTACTGGTACAGTAATTTGGCACTTTTATTTCTGGTTACCGGTGTTATAGTAGTAAAATGGGTAGCATAGGTAGCTTCAGGATTCTTGGTTCCATCCTAGTTTTAGGTAGAGATCATCATCTTCTTCTCATGTCTGTGTGGTTTCCTAGAGGTTCTCCAGCTTCATCACATTGTCCAAAAACACTGGCAGTGTTAAACTAGCACAATGATTGTGTGCATGGTGCACTGCTCTAGACTGGCATCCCATTCTTGTTCTTGAAATAATTCGTGGTCTTGAAATAAGCTTTGGCCTTAACCTTTATGTTCCTTTAAATTATACTAAAAACCAGAACCACTTTTGTTCTTTTCTTCATATCTTAAAATGAAAAAAACATTGTACATAAGAGATCATATTTGTATTAAGAAATGCAAAATAAAAAGTTTTAATCAATAAAATATCTTAGAATAAATTTTTTCATTATTATTAATGATTCACAGGTGTTCCACCAAAAGAATCCAGCTGTATCATTAATGCTTTGCTGTTGCACCACTACAAGCGTGGAGCGTACTTTCCAAAAGGTGGCGCCAGTGAAATCCCATTGCACATCACTAAGGTCATCCAGAAATATGGTGGACGTGTCTTGGTCCGTGCTAACGTAAACCGCATCCTGGTCGACGATAAAGGAGCTGCATATGGTGAGAGATGCAGTAATGCACTACATGCTGCTACCGCCATTTTACATACAATAGCATAATTTAATAAATAATCCAAACTACAGATAAACAGATAAAAAGTCACAGATAAACAGTTTTCCCGATAGGACAGTTTAATTTTCCATTTATAGGTGTCACTGTAAAAAAAGACCAAGAGGAAGTGGAATTGCGAGCTCCTGTTATCATCTCCAGCTGTGGAATTTTTAACACCTTCCAGAAACTTCTTCCATCGCATATCCAAACCAAACCAGGTCAGCTCTCAAGCATTACTTCATACACCGAATATAACGCTTAGCACTTTTGCTATGGTAAAGATGGTGCTACACATGTTCTGCTCCCATGTTGCAGAGATACAGAAGAGGCTAAATATGATGAGACCTGGACGAGGATGTGTTTTAGTCTTCTCGGGTTTTGATGCCACGCAGGAGGAACTGGGCATCAAATCGCACAATATGTGGTGCTTTAAGAATAACAATATGGATGCCATGTCAGTACCACACTCACTTGCTTGCTCACTAACTCACTTACTCACTTATTATCTGTACCGCTTTTTCCTGTATACATGGTCGCGGGGGGCCTGGAGCCTATCCCAGGAGACTTACTGTAGGGTATGGGGCAGGGTACACCCTGGATGGGGTGCCAATCTATCGAAGGGAACATACACATACACTCTTTCACATACTACGGCAATTTGGGAATGCCGATTAGCTTAATTTGTATGTCTTTGGACTGTGGGAGGAAACAAGAATTCCCGCAGGAAACAAAACAAGGCCACAGTGCCCATGTCAGTAGCAGAAAAAGAGGATTTTTACTTGGCTTGGTACATAAAACCCAAAGAAAGCCCAAATACTTGGCGGAAAAACTAACTTAGCAAAACGAAGTGTTTATTAATTTTACATAAACATTTTTGACATATCAGGAATTATACATTTATTAGTAGCATTAGATTATGTACTGGAGATTGCTTGCAATACAAGTACCTGTAGTGTAAAGGAGAACTTCATTAATACTTAAGTCTAGTTTTCTTGTCAGGCTTTTTCTTCTGCAGAGCCCACTGGGTAGTGCTGTTGTTTAAGCCGTGAGATAACATTAGCCACAGCACAAACCCAGTGAATGACTCTTTGCCGTTTTTTCCACTTGGACATGTTTTTATCCTTAGTATATTTCAGGCTGTAAGACGAACAAGGCCAAACCTTGCATTTCTATTCTTCATGCTTCAGCAGGACAGCATGTACAGCTATTCTTGTTAAGAACAAGTATCAAAGTGGCAAGTTTGCTCACTTGTAATGTTCTGTTTATGTAAAGGATGGATGAGTACTTCAGTATGGGAAAGGATGAAGCACCAGAGAACATTCCCTTCATGTATTTTACGTTTCCCTCTGCCAAAGATCCCACTTTTGAGAGCCGTCACCCAGGTACAACCTCATGTTTTAGTTTTCCTTTTTACAAATGCCAAACACAGCCTAGTGATGTGGCAGTAGCAGTGGTTTGAGTTACAGTTTCAGATGCCAAGTTTAAACCACACGTCAGCTCATGTCTACTCTAGGCAACAAGTCTTTGTGTTTTCACGAAAAATGTTGTGTCTAATACTAGTAATAAATGTTTTGTTCTTTTTTTAGGGAAATCCTGCATGATCATCCTGACAATGGCTAATTATGAATGGTTTGAAGAGTGGAAGGACGCTCCAGTGAGAAAAAGAGGCGATGATTATGTAGAGTACAAGATGAGATTTGCCAACAAGCTCTTCAACTGGGCCTGCATCCACTATCCTAAACTGAGAGAAAAGGTAGACATACTGTACTCATCCAGGTAGCTAATCATATCGGCAACTGTGCAGTGTAGAACATTATGCAGATACAGGTTATGGCTATGTTTACATCAAACATCAGGATGGTAGTGACTTCTGCCAGATGGGCTAGTTTGAGTATTTCAGAAACTTTTCTGAAACGTCTCTAAAATAGCTTAAAACCAAAAACATCCAGTGAGTGGGCAATGCTGTACAACATCAAATGAGGCAGGAAGTCTAAAATCACTCAAATAATTTTTTTACATCCATGGTGAGCAAAGAACAAATCTCAGAATGACAATACAACAGTCCGGATTGGGTTTTATTCCAGACAGCCATGTTCAGTTTTGTTTGCGAAATGACATCCCAGGCATGTTCTTCTTGGTGCTTGGGTTTCCTCCCACTATCCAAAGACATGCAGATTAGGCTAACTCATGTCATCTACATGTATAGTGCTTTATCCTGCGTCACGGGGGGGGGGGGGGGGGGGGGTTAAAACCTATCCCAGGAGACTTGAGGCACGAGGCAGGATACACCCCGGATGGGGTGCCAGTCCATTTTAGGGTTCACGCACACTACAGGCACTTCGGGAATGCCAGTTACCCTAATCTGGATGTTTTTGGACTAAGGGAGGAAACCGGTTAACCCATACAAAACCCACCAAACACAAGAAGAACATGCAAACTGCACGCGTCTAAGGCAAGAATCAAACCTGGACCCTGGAGGTGCGAGCCACCATGGATTAAGGTAACTGGTGTATCCAAATTGCCTGTAGTTTGTAAATAAGTGTTTGCATGGGTACATGCTCCAGAGGTTCTACAGAGGCTCTAGGCTTCCATGACTCTGTACAGGATTAGTACTATAGAGAAAGAGTGAATGAAAGAGAGTTATCCCATAGCCTTGATGGCAGTATCTAACGCTTACATGGAGTTATGGGAAAGTAGAAAAAAATAACCTTAGTGAGCATCAGCTTTGTAAGTGGAAATATTGATTAAAGAGCCAGCGGTGAGTTTAACCCTTACAGGAAGGATACCATAATGCAAATAATCATGCTGTACAACCATAATGAGCAGAAAAGCATCTCAGAATGCACATCAAACCTTGAGCTGAAAGAACTACAACAGGTGGAAGACCCATCATGTTCCATTTCTGTTAGTCAAGAACTGGAATGTGACTCTATCATGGGCATAAAAAGACCAAAACTGGACAGTAAAGATCAGAAAATGACCAAGCCATCTTTTCCCATTGTTTCTGTAGTTAATGTAAACCTGTGCAAACTGCACCATCAACCTCTTGAAAGTTATCTGCATCCTTCCATGCTTTGCATTGCTGCACCATGATTTGCATGTCATTGAGTTTACACTAGTATAATTAAGAACTACAGGCTCATTGTTGTTATTCATGAACTCATGTTCTCACCTTGTTTTTTCCTAGCTGGTATTTCAAGAGGTCTCCACACCATTGTCTAACTCACACTATCTTGGTTCTTACCGTGGAGCCACATACTCAGCTGAGCACAACTTGGAGCGCTTCCAAGCGGAGGCCATCGTCAGAAATCGTTGTAATACCCCTGTCAAAAACCTCTTCATTTCAGGTATATTAAGCGATCTGTGATTAACATCGCCTTAATGTTTCTATGCTTCTTGGGGAAAAGATGCCGCATGCAGTATATTAGTTGGCCATGACTCCAGCATACTGAGTTGGTATTCCAGGCTTTGTTCACTGATGATGTGTGACTGTGTGTTTTTGGCTTTCCAGGCCAGGATGTGTTTAGCTGTGGTATTGCAGGTGCGTTACACGGTGGCATACTCTGTGCCTCGGCGGTGCTCAAACAAATCGTGCATTTCGACCTCATGATGCTAAAGAAGAAGCTGAAAACCAAGAAGGCGAGAGAGACTGCTGATCATGCCAAAAAGGTGCTGTGAATTAGAAAAGCCTCCTGTAAAAGACGGGAAATGGGATGACCTGCACAAATGAATCAGGGTTTCACATTTATTGCCACTGGTTTGGGAAAATAGTATATTATGCGCATGGCAAAACTGTGTGATAAATTCTAATCAATATTACACCAGTGAAAAAAATGCTTGAATGAATGAATGGATTTTAATGCTCTGTTATTTTGGTCCTACTGTAAATCATTTCGGTACGGATGTACTGTACACTTTGCAGTAATTATTATCCGTGACTTCTGGTAACTTCAGGTCAGAAGTGCAAAACGTACATTCCAATGTACATCAATATGTACGGTTTTATTTTCTTATCTTTTTTATTACAGCATGCAGTTACATACTTTCATTGATCTCATACTTGTAATATTGTGATGACAAAAAGATGCAATAAAGAAAAAACACTTGACCTTTTAAAAGGATATTTGTAATTAAATCCTTAAGAAATGTTCATATGGATGCAAAGATATAACATACAGTAGGCAGCAAATGCATCTTTTTTTCCCTGAAGTTGGTGTGTTATACTCAGGAAAAATGGGCAAACGTAAGGATTTAAGTGACTTTGACAAGGCCAAGTTGTGATGGCTGGGTCAAAGCAACTCAAACTGCAGATCTTGTGAGATGTTCCTGGTCTGCAGCAGTCGAGACAAACCAAAAGTGATCCCAGGAAGGAAAACTGGTGAACTGGCAACTGGGTTATGGGTGGCCAAGACATGGGGGGTGAAGTCTGGCCGTGTACTCTGATCCAATAAAAGCGCTAGTGTAGATCTAATTGAACACAATGAGTGATGCCACATTATACACCTAGTTATATACCAACATTAGGGGAATCCTTTAACTCTTTATGCAGAATCCTTGTGCCGGTGTTGTTCTGACCTGTGTGAGAGTACCTCCTGATCGGGAATCAAAGGGATTACAGGAAACCTCAAACTTCCTCAACTAAGTGGACATTTCCTCTGGGAAAAGAGTGCAGATTGGTTGGCATAACATGGGACCTGATGTATGAATAGAGCTGTAGAGGAGAGGAGAGAGAGATGAATGCCTTCACTGTGTGTAGCTCCAGCGGGATGCCTGCTCTATTCGCTGTGAACACAGCCCTGTACACCGGGGGGTTATAACCTGTAGTCACTTACAGATGATGCAGCTGATCTGCTTCTAGAATATCCACAGTTCATTTGATTTGGCAGAATGGTAGAGAATAGAACAGAAGGATGCTGAGTGATGGCAGTTTGCCATCAGTGGCTCAGCGGTAGGCTTCTCACCTTCTATATGGAAGACCTGGGTTTGATTCGGGGAATACTTCGTTTCAGTCCTGCATCAGTGCACTTGTATAGTTTGATAATTTCTGTGCTACTATTGCTTTGTATTGGGGTCACAAATAGTTCAGTGGTTAAGGCCTTGGACTATAGTTCAAAAGGTATCAGGTTCAAACTCCACAACCACCAAGTTGGCGCTGTTGGGCCCCTGAGCAAGGTCCTTAATCCTCAGATGCAGAATGAGATTTAAACTCTTCCAATTTTCAAGAATTAGACATTCCACTTCAAAAATATCGGAACGGCTGCACTGATTGCTGAGCCACCTCGCCTGGGAACGGTATTCATAGAAGTTCAGCCGTGATGTTCTGTAAAGGTCAATCAGTTTTATGCCTTCATTAAATAAATAAAAAAACTTTACAAATGCAGGTTTGACTTAAATGCCCCTTGTGTGGTTCATTCCTAATATATATCCAATTTGGTTACATTCGTAGTATATAGTGTTGTTCATTTGTTTCAATTATATTGTAATATATTGGAGACCTACAGTATATCTGTCACATTACAGAACATCTTTATGCTACATGTATTGAAGAGGTTATATAAAAAAGTGCCGTTGTTTATTCACAATAATACATTTTGTTAATATATGTTCTTATAAGTGCTTAAGAAACTCAGGTGTAGATCATATGGTAATGAATAATAAAGGACATCAGTGAAAAGAACTTAATCTATTAATACAGGAAATGTTAAACAGATCTTTACAAGGAAATTCGATGACATTAAAATAAAGTTTAAAAGAGGTAAAACAACAACGCAAAACTGATTGAATGCAAGAGTCAAGAACACACAGCTAGAAAACACAGCGATAATGAACAGGTTGCAACAGGTCTGACCTTGGGGTGAATGTGCTGGGATGTCTACCCCTGAGATGATTGGCAACTGTCTTGAATGCTTTCCACTTGTGAATGATCTCTCTCAGAATGTTGATCTCCAAATTGTTTGGAAATGGTTTCATAACCCTTTATTATAACTGATGTTCAGCAACGATTTCTTATCCAAGACCTTTGTCTTGTCTATGTCATTCCCACTGGGCATTGTGTTAACACACACCTGAATGCTCCAGACCAGCAAACTGCCAAAACTTACAGTATGCTTTTAAAGAGGTCTGCATGTGTGATTGAGTTTCATCATGGGGCTTGATGGGTTTTTACAAATGCACTTGACACAATACTGTTCTTACAAGAACTGTTCCAGAACAGCTCACCTTCATGTCTTAAAATTATAATTAACTGTTGCTGAAACTTATCCATATTCCACAGGCCATATTTGTTATTTCATAGTTTTAAGGTATTGTTAATGCTTTTTTCCAGTATTGTTTTACAATGTAGAAAATATATCACTATACAAAAAAAAGTTTTATTTTTATTTTTATCTATGCCCTTTTTAAAACTCGATTTGAATTATGGCAGCAGTGTATATTACTATGTTTCTTCTGCAGGTGCTAGCATGTGATCCTAATTTTCATCCATTTTTCATGTTTTGGGGCTCTCTGTATATATATTTATATTTACGTTTAGGCATATGGCACACAGTTTTACTGAAAGTCCTTTGAAATTTCCGTCATTTGATAGATCCTTACACTGGTTACTAGGTTACTAATGAGAGGGGATAGCTAAGAAACCAGTGCAAAAAAACTATTTATACACAAAATTATATATATATATATATATATATATATATATATATATATTAGTGCTGTCAAAGTTAGTGCGTTAACGCATGCGATTAATTTGAAATATTTAACGCATTAAAAAAAATTAACGCAATTAACGCGGTTGCAGTTTTTTTAATTTCCTGTTGTGGCCGACGTGTGTTCAACGTGCAAAGTAGTATGGATAAGACCAAGAAAGGACTTTTAGACGGAAAGTTTCAGTATAAAACTCTGCCGGATGGTTCTGTGGATAAAACAAAAGTAATCTGTACATTTTGCAAAGCCGAATTTAAATACCACAGAAGTAATTCGTCTTTGACATATCACTTAAAAGCAAAACACCCCACCGAAACAATCTCTACAGGGCCTCACCAATGTAAATTGCATTGATTGTTTTGACATTCAAATGACACAAATGGCACATACCTGTGTTTTTATTTCTGTAATAAATATGGCTTTCAAGCCAACAGTTAATTTGGAGAATATTGATGGTTTATTGCAGGTATGTTGTTTACATGAGAAAATCTGTGTTACAAGTTAAACAAAAATTCCAATAAACAATCATATTTGAATTTAAATAGTTTCATTGTCTTGACTTTACATTAATTATTTACATTTACATATCCAAAAAGTTTCAGTCTTTTAATTGTGATTAATCGCGATTAATTGCAAAAAATTGTGCGATTAATTAGTTATTTTTTTTAATCGATTGACAGCACTAATATATATATATATATATATATATATATATATATATATATATATATATATATATACACACACACACACTACAGTTCAAAAGTTTTAGAACACTTGAAATTTCTTTGTTTTTGTTTAGTGATTTGTTTTCTACATTCTACAACAATACTGGGGATTTCATAACTATAAAATAACACATATTGGATTAGGTAATTACGTAACAACAAGTTAGTTGTTATTTTAAGACACAGAGGTCAGCCTTTCTGTAATAGTTCTTGCAAGAACAGTATTGTCGAGTGCATTTGCAAAATCCGTCAAGCACCATAATGAAACTGTCTCTCATGAAGACCGTCCCAGGAGGGCGAGACCAAAACCTACCTCTGCCACAGACGAGAAGTTCATTTAGAGTTATCAGCCTGAAAAATGACCAATTAACAGCACCTCAGATTAGAGGCGGTATGAAGTCTTTACAGAGCAGAAGTAGCAGAAACATCTCAATATCAAAGGAGATTAATGCATTTTTTGGACGCCTTCAGCATTCCTTTACAATGTAGAAAGAAATAAAAATCAGGAACCATTATGGAGTTAGAAAGTGTTCTAAAACTTTTAAACGGTAGTGTATATATCAAAATCAGAAGAAAAAAAACAAAAATAAAACAAGATACATACTGCAATAAAATGTATTTATTTATTATTATTATTATTGTAAACCATAACACGCAATTATAGATTTTTATATTCTCTGATGCACTTTATATAAAAGCTCAGTGTTTTTAATTGGCTTTAATTTGTACTTATAATGTTGTTCTCATGGAATAAACAAAAAAACAACAACAACAACAAGAAAAACTGACATCAAATAATATCTTGGACAGTTAAGGGTTCTTAGCTTCCTAAAGGAGTTCTTTCTTCAGAACCCTATTTGATCAGATTCTACATAAAACAATCAATGGCTCTCTAGAAAATAGTAATAATAATAATAAAAAAACTTCTAAAATTGATCTTCAAATCTCAGACAAGTTAAGCAAAAACTAGTGTGTTTTCTTTTAGCTGCTTTAAGTTGAGCCAGTGACAGTGTTCATAATGAAGATGATTTTAATGTAAGGATTCATAAAAACGAAAGCCATTTGTAAACGAAAAGAACTCGTTGGTGTTTATTGTTGCGCTTTGCGGGTCACTGCATTAATTGGGGGGTTTTCATTTTAGGAACATTACCTTCCCTTAGTTTTTTCTTTGTCTTTCCTTCCTGCATTTTCCTCTCTGTTTCTGTCTTCCAGATGTCCCTCCTATGAGCAGGGTTTGGTGAAGCTCTCTGACTTGAAGGCAGCTGGTTTCAATCATCAGACAAACAGAGAGAGAGAGAGAGAGAGAGAGAGAGAGCCTGAAAAGGGTGGGAAGAAAAACATACTAACCCTGTGTAAGGTCACCTAAACACTAGGAGAAGCTTGAGTACGTAGGCCACCGTTCAGAGTATGCTCTCATTTCAGGCATGCCAGAGCAGGTTTTCTCACTATATCCAAATTTTTTAGAATTTACACACACCAGTGTGAGTTCATATAGGGTAACTTTATTCACTGAAATGTCTCTCTTTCTTGTTACCGTTTCTCGATCATTTTCACAAAAGTCGGTTTGTACTGTATAGAACCTATAATCTCTAAGAAAGAAGAAACTTTTGGCAGATTTTGGAGCATGGTTTGTACTCTTTCCCCTCTTACTCATGCACTTTGTGTGTGTGCGTGTGTGTGTGTGCGACAGAGAAAAAGAGAGAGAGAGAGAGAAAGGGAGGTTGTGTTGAGCTTTTATAAATAATGTGAAGCAAACACACATCCCTCCACGTCAAGCAAAAAAAAAAAAGGGCCAGACAAGAACAGAACAGAAAATTGGCTGTGGTGTTGGCCGAGACACCTGGGAAAGAGAGCGGATCATTTACACTAAATTAATTTGAAATGTTTTAGTTGAACGCAAATAGCTTACATTCAGGATAACTCTACTAGTGATGATACAACTGATATCTTTTATTTGAAACCCAGATTAATTCAGGGTTATTAAGAGATTAGGTGAAACAGATTATTTATGGTACTGAATGTCATTTTGCCTGGAAAACCATAAAACATAAAAATCTTTTTTGAGCTTAACATATTTTTACATTCAGTGGACATATATTTTTTTTGCTAAAATATGGATAGTGAATATTCTGATCACCATTCCCACAATTTGGTGCATTTTATATCCCCAGTTCAGATCAGGATCAATATAAAATGCTAAACACGATAATTTCTAAGTACACTTTTAAATATTAAGCACTTTTTATATCTTAAACTTTATGCAATTTAATCATTTTATTCATATTACACTGGTTTTATTCATTAGTCACTAAACATTTCTAATTTAAACATATAATTTTATAGTTATGCTTAAATCCTCTCTTTTATATTTTTGTATTTTCCTTAGTGGGATTAGATTTATCAGGGTTATATTTATCAGTGTATCAGCATTCCTGAGAGGGTGGACCTTCTGCATCATAGAGTTTACCTTTAAATAAAAGGTTAAAATTCTATGCTTGAGCTTGACAAAATAAAATTGTGAAATATTTAGTAAATCCACATTTAAAGTCCAAAAGGCACACTACCAGGAATGACGAATGAAATGGTCGACTAAACGACCATGTGTGTAATTTCATAGGATGTCAAGTGATAGTGGTTCAGCAAGTGGTAGTTGGAATATCGCTCTGGTCTACACATCTTCATGTTGTGCTTTGTGGGTTTTCTTAATGCACTCTGGTTTTCTCCACAGCCCAAAGACATGTTGTAGGATGGTTTGTGTCCCAAATGCCTTTAGTGTATGGTTTGGGTGTATGAGGGTACAGTATGTAAGTTAACTCTCACAGTACCCTCCCTTGGAGGTAATCTTCAATAAGCTGACACCTCCTTCATCGCGTCCTACACCCCGCACCCTGGCTCCAGGCCACCTCTGACCCCACATTATTAGGGAATTATCATGTAGACTAGAATGGGATGAAAAACGATTTGTTGAATTAAAACAGTTTGAGTCAGAAAAGGAAATAGGATGTAATAACTTTGTGTCAGCTGTACAAATACATTTCATTTTATTGAACCTTATTGAACTAAAACGTTTGAGTGCCAGCTGTTTCCGAAAGACTTTTAAGCAGAGTGGGCAAATTTACTGAGTTAATCAGTCAACAGACGTGATTATGGGTCAAATAAAATTGAATAAAACACAACAAAGCCAATAATACTGATCAAAACAAATGTTCATATTGGCAGCTGCTTCTACACTCACTAAGTATTTATAATACTATGATAGAATTAGTATTAATTATATTAATTTCACTGCATATCATACTGTGTATGGTTGTGTACGTGACAAATAAAATGAAATATAATACAATAAAATTGGAATTAGAATTTAATATTTACTAAATTGCACACTTCACAGTATTACATGATTTTAACACCACTGACAGACATTAAACATACCATTTTTAAATGTTTAACGTTTCATTTACTACTTAGGTGTATGTTATGCTTTATTAGGATATTTATGCATAAATTAATGTCATTATTATATCAATTACAATGCTATACATTAATAAAAAAAAACATCAAAAAGACATCAAACTGATTTTGTTTTGTTTTTTATTTTGTTTTGAAAACCCGCACAAAACTTATAATTAATTAAAGTATTGCTCTAAAATAATTAAGATGGTCTATGCAGACAGCAGAACATTTTATTCCTCTGTACAGTTTGCATTTAAGTGGTTGTGTACACTACAACCAAGTATGAAAATGCAATCTTTATGTATAATAATATTACTTGTGATCACAATCCTCTGTCCTAAATCTGCCCTTGCTTTATGTTTGTGCTCTGTAGACTTTATGCAGCGTTTCATCACCAGAAATCTGCCAGGCAGGATGGAAGCGAGCGCTGCGAACACAGCCAGTCGACTCATAACACTGGAATCCCTCTTGGCAGCTGCTCCACTTTTTTTCGCTTTGAGATGTCAGTAGTGCACAGAGTGTTGGGTTAGAACTGATGTTACATGCACTCCAGAGAAGAAAAAAAAAAAGAAAAGAAAGGGGAGGCCATTTTAGGAGCTTTGTACATGCAGAACAAAGACAGATAGAGGGAAGGAGTAAGATGGAGCAAATCTATCAGAGAGTGAAACCGAAGAAGAGGACATTAAGGAAGAGGAAGACTTCGGTTTATCATGTAGATAAGCTCCGTAGAGTACAATGTACAGTACGCTGGCCAGAATAACATATTTCCCAGACATTTAGTTAAATAGGTCTTTAGTCTGATTAGGAAAGTGATTTAGCTCAGGTCAGAGCAGGTTCAGTTTATACAAGAGTAAATCAGGAAAGTAAGCAGCACAATACGGCTTTAAACAGCTGCAGTTTCAGATCCTTTTTATAGGAATGCTCCCAACTTAGTTGAGAGCAACAGCAGACATTGATTCCAGAGAACTGGATGAACACCAAAGATCCTCTTCCCTTCCTTCCCCTCTCCATCTCCCCCTGTTGTTTACAATGTGCCATAATCAATGAGACGCTACAAACCTGTTCTCGAATTATCTCTCTCGTCTTCTTCAACAAACCTCCAGCCGTCACGTAAATACGTCTGGAACTTATTTCAAGACGGTGAGAATATGTGAATTGTGAATATGGTGATGCTTAGGCTATGTACAGTGTGTTTTGGTGCACATACGCTATATTGCCAAAAGTATTTGCTTTCCTACCTTCACACGCATATGAACTTGAGTAACATCCAAGTCTTAATATATAGGGTTTAATATGATGGTGGCCACGCCCCTTTGCAGCTATAACAGCTTCAACTCTTCTGGAAAGGCTTTCCACAAGGTTTAAGAGTGTGTTTATGGAAAGTTTTGACCATTCTTCCAGAAGCGCATTTGTGAGGTCAGACACTGATGTTGGATGAGAAGGCCTGGCTCGCAGTCTCCGCTCTGTTTTATCCCAACGGTGTTGTATTGGGTTGAGGTTAGGACTCTGGGCAGGCCAGTCAAGAGCTTCCACACCAAACCCACTCATCCATGTCTTTATGGACATTGCTTATGTACTAGTGCGCATTTATGTTGGAACTGGTGTGGGGTTGTTTTTAGGAGTTGGGCTCGGCCCCTTACTTCCAAGGAAAGGAACCCTTAATGCTTTAGGATACCAAGATATTTTGGACAGTTTCATGCTCCCAAATTTGTTGGAACAGTTTGGGGACGGCCCCTTCCTGTTCTAACATGATTGTGCACCAATGCACAAAGCAAGGTCCAAAAAGACATGGATGAGCGCGTTTGGTGTTATAGCTGCAAATGGTGGGCCAACATTATATTAAACCCTACAGATTAAGAATGGGATGTTACTCAAGTTCATATGCATGTGAAGGCATGAAGGTAATATATGTATGCCCTGTTATAGTCAGTGGCGGCCGGTCAATAAGGGGCAGAGAAGAATGCTACTTTAATATGTAATTATTTAACATAATAATTGTTTATTTTAATAATGAAATAAAGGCATTTAGTCACAATATTCCGCTGTATTCCTTAATATAATTTATTTACAATGAAAAAAATCTAAACTGTATTACATTCATTTGTGTTCATGTACGCGAGGCGCCAGACAAACGAGTGTCTATGTAGACACGTAAATGTTTAAAAAGCATGTGAGACTGAGCACGTGAGACTGAGCTCTAATTGGATTTTTTCAAATCATCCTTGGGGCGCAGCACTGTGCGCCCCAAACCCTCTCACTTTTGTGAATTTTTTTGGGAGTGAATCAGTATTGTAGTATTGTTTTTAAATATTTGGGGTCATGTGATTGGACCATTCTTAACGAGTATTATTAATAGTCAGCAGATTGTTATTGAATAGTGATTGTTATGGGAGCCAGATAAATATGAGAGGAAATTCTCATATTATATTTAAAAAAATATAAAAAATCAGCACCAGCCGCCACTGGTCATAGTACAAGCATAGAAAAAACTATTTTAACAGGTTTTTTCTAATCTTTACTGTAAATATAGTTGAAGTCATTTAATGAGACTAGATGTGATGCCTTTACCCCTTGGTTTAAGGTTTTGTTTTTTTTTGTAATGGTGCATCCCTAAGTGTTTTATTTTTCTTATAAATATAATTTATGTATGAAGTAATTTACCAACAACAAACTTTTATTTATCATTAAAAGAATACTATATCATACATATAATCCATTAATTAGTAATTATATTTAATTATACAAAAGTTGTTCCCATTCAAAATATCCCGTCAAATTTTCCCAGATTAGATTTGCTGTAGAAACTTTAAATTCTATTTTCGAAGTACTTACTGTACCTGTATAGAACTTTAATTAGCATTGCTAATAAAATCTTCAAAGTAGTTTATTCCAACTGGTGAGTTTTGGTGTAGTATCAACTAGTAGACTGCTTACCAGCGCAGCTGTAGCATCCGAGCACAGGTCGGCGATACATAACCAAATCTCCCACAGTCTAAAGACATGCAGATTAGGCTAATTGGCGTTTTTAAATTGCCTGTAGGTTGTAAATGAATGTGTTAGTGTGTGTGCCCTGCGATGGACTGGCATCCAGGGTGTACCCCACCTCGTGCCATAAGTCTCCTGGGATAGGCTCCAGGCCCCCGTGACCCTGTATACAGGATAAAGCGTAAAGTGGCGTATACGATGAGAGAATGAGTGAGTGATTAACATTAGTGGTAATGTTAGCTTGCTGTCCTATGATATTATTCATGAAGTTACTTTATTTGTCAAATTTGTCTAAACATTTAGATAACAATCCCATGGACTTTTGCCCACTCAAGAAAAGAAAAATTGCATGACACTTCTTGTTCTAATAGTTGTTAATTCATTCTCTCTGGTATTACCCAAATGAGGATGGGTTCCCTGTTGAGTCGGGTGCATCCCAGGAAGTTTTTCTTTGCTTTCATTGCCCCTGGCTTGCTCATTAGGGATAAACTGGCATGGTGGTGTAGTGGTTAGCACTGTCACCTTACAGCTCCACAGTCTGTGTTCAATTCCCATGTTAAGGGGCTGTGAGCATGGAGTTCACACATGTTCTCACCGTGCTTGGTAAGTTATTGCTTAATTATTACTGTTATAGGTAAGAATGTACAGTATGAAAATTGGTGAGAAAATAATTCATGGGTTCATAATTCTTTGTGCTGCTGATTAGTCAGAAATCCGAGCCCCATTACTGCGGGGTCACTACTGTTGGGCGCTTCAGCAAGGCCTTCAACCCTTAAGGCCCTCAGGACCTTACCTGCTCCACTGTATACCCAGGCCCTAAGATTCTCTACCGCTCCCAACTCAGGAGAAATAAGGTGGGTTGCGACAGGAGGGGCATCTGAGGTAGACCCGTGCCAGATCTCGTGCATCAAATGATCCAGTGTGGCGACCCCTAGGATAAAAGGCACAAAGCCCAAGGAAATAAATGAGTAATAATATTTGTACAATTATAGAATTGTATAAATACAATTCTATAATTGTACAATTCTATAATATTGTACAATATAATTATAAATACAATTATAAGTAATAATGAGTACAATTTCTTTAATTGGCTCAAAACTATTCTGCTTAATTAAGTTTAATTCATTAAGTTCTTTGACCTGTGTGTTTGCTGTTTGTACAAGCAGGTTTTTAATTGATTGTATTCTTTAAATCACTCTAAATAACTGTGTTTGCTAAATGCTGTAAATGTAAACATATGATTTTGTTAAGGTTGTTAATATAAAGTTGTCAATTTACAGTACCTTTTATACTTCTGCTGTATGAAGCTTGTATCTGTCACTATAAACTGAGGGCAAATCAACTGCTGTACATTAAATAATTAAAGCAGTGAAAGTGAAAAGCTGTATAGCTCATAAAACTCAGAGCATATTAACCATTTTTTGTTTTGGTATTTATTTTACTAATAAACATACATATGGCTCAGGATTGTGCACTTTAATTCATTTTAACCAACCATGACTGAGCACAAGATTAAAAAATGGGATAGCACAGTTACACATGATCACATTTTTATTGTTATTATAGGTTGTTTCTATGACTAATCATAATAAAACGCTAATTTTAAGAGTTCTACATCTCCAAAAACCCAGATATACAGTTCGGAGTCTGAAGTTAACACACACCAGCAAGGCCATTCCATTTAAACACAAAATCATCATGATTGGCACCTCAGGAAGAGAAGAGCACTTTCTTTTGCTAAAAAGTAATTTAACTCGTGCAATTTCCAGCACACTACTTAAAACTTACTGCTTCAAAATGTTCGACTTGGAGCCTGGAAAAATCTCCAGACTATCATCTGATATCCTCTTCCTCCTTCTGATTTATCAGTGTCTGTGTTTCTGATTAAATTTATATCACTGGAACATTTATAGTGAAATTGTCATCATGTTGGCAAGTTGTATAAAAACTGAAATGTTCTATAAAGGTTTAATATTAGAATGTATTTATTAACACAATTAGGTGCAAAACACCATTTAAAATATCAGAATGAAGGACAGTTTATTTGTCTAAATAAGATTAAACACAGCTCTGAGATGTCGAATTCTTTATAGGTTTAGGTGTAGTTAACTCTGTGTTTTATTGCACTTTACTGATTCTTACCTACCTAGCAGTCTTTTCTTGCTTTTCTTTTCATGCTAGGTTTGTGTCGTTGTTTTTTTTTTACCAAAAAATTATGGATACTTTTATACCAGTATCATTGTTTTACATTATTGTATATTGTCTGTAGAATTAAAGGTGTTCTGGCATGCATTAGAATAATCAAATAAGCAGGGTGAAGTTTTTAACATTTACATTTACATTTACATTTAGGCATTTGGCAGACGCTCTTATCCAGAGCGACTTACATTTTTTTTTTTTTTTTATCTCATTACACATCTGAGCAGTTGAGGGTTAAGGGCCTTGCTCAAGGCACATGGGCTGTTATATGTGTATGTGAGATTTTAGTAATGGGTGTAAGTAACAATAAGTTCTTGGTACACGTTAAAATAAAATTTAAATCCACTGTAGATTATATTGCATAAATACGTTTCTGTATTTGCTTGTAAATATTTATGGCTATTTAAGAGCTATAGTATTTATAAGGATATGTGTGATGAGATCTGGAAATATACTGAAATTGTTGGTAAAATGAACTTTTTAAGTTTAAGTTTTTTTTGCACATTCATTCAACTGCACATTCATCAGCCAATCATGTGGCAGCAGCACAATACATACAAAGATTTAGATTCAGATCAATTTTTTTTTTTTTTGTTGAGTGACTGCAACATGGATGTCGGTGCCAGATGGACTGATGTATTACTGCGTATTTCAGAAGTCCGTTGATCTCCTGGGAGTTTTACTTAGTCACACAGTCTTTAAAAAAGTAAAAAGCTTGTTAGTGAGAGAGATCAGAGGAGAATAATCAGACTTGTTCATGCTGACTTTCTAATTCCCCTTTGGTGAGAAGAAAAGCAGTTTGGAAAAATTACATATTAAATCTCGATGGTGATGGGTTATAACAGTAAAAGATCACATTATGGCTTCCTGTCTGTCAGCTAAGAACTGGAATCCAAAGCAAGGACTCACCAAAAGTCCAGACTACATCTGGGGATACACTGCATGATTTTAGACAGGATTTAAAACTTAGTATGCAAGTTGAGAGCAGCTGGCAAGGCAAGTTGGCACAGGAATCTGTAAGTGTATAAGGGGTACAGACTCAAATTGACAAGTGTGTGAGTCAGACACTGAGGTGTACTGTACCGCTGTCACTGACCTGAACAGGGAATTTTCACCAACAATAGCTAATAAACACAGTTTGGTGCATTCGTTTACATTTACAGCATTTGGCAGATGGCTTAATTCAGAGCGACTTACATTTGATCTCATTATACAGCGTTTGATAAGAAGGGCCTTGCTCAACGGCCCAAGAGTGGGAAATTATTTTACTTAATTGGTGGCGTTTAAACCAGAGAGCTTTCAATCAGTAGTCCAATGCCTTAACCATTGCCCTGTCCTGTCCCTACCTTTACTCCGACCCCTGCGCTAGGTTGCTCTAAGTTGGAGTGACAAGTCTTGAAGTAAGTCTTTCCGCAACCTTTAGGATTGTGAAATGCATCCCAAAATAAAAACTTTTCCCAATGCAAAAAAAAAAAAAAAACATTCAGAGCTTATTTTAGGAAACTGTATTTCCAAAATAATATTCAATTAATTACAAACCCAATTCCAAAAAAGTTGGGACACTGTACAAATTGTGAATAAAAACATAATGCAATGAAGTGGAAGTTTCAAATTTTTATATTATATTCAGAATAGAATATGAATAACATATCAAGTGTTGAAAGTGAGACATTTTTAAATGTCCTGCCAAATATTGGCTCATTTTGGATTTCATGAGAGCTACACATTCCAAAAAAGTTGGGACAGGTAGCAATAAGAGGCCGGAAAGGTTAAATGTACATATAAGAATCGGCTGGAGGACCAATTTACAACTTATTAGGTCAATTGGCAACATCAACGTGGCAGTGTCTCTCAGAAGTCAAGATGGAGTTAAGTTAAAATCTGTTTTTATCACAATTTGCACCCATAAATTGTGTCCCAACTTTTTTGGAATCGGGTTTGTATATAATGTATGTCATTACCTTGGGTATACTACATCACGTCTCCATTACATTACTACTACATTACTACATTACGTCATGCCAAGTTAAGGTGCATATTGAATTTCATGAACCGACGTACTGTACGTGTCCTACAACACCCTTATTAATCAAGGAGCATCAACGATCCTGAAAGGATATCAAAGGCAACATGCAGTGGAGTGTATTAAATAGTGTGAATTTGCTGTACTTCATAGGAAGGATGAAAAAGCAGGAAACCATTTCTTACATCCCATCAGCAGTGTTATTGTGCGGTAAGCCAGAGATATCCATCACCGCTAGGGTTGCACTACTTTCATAATACTTATTTTGGCAGATCAGAGTCCTAACAGAATATAGCAAAGGGAAAAAAAATCATTCTGGAGTGATGATTATGTGCTGATGGATAATATTAGGTATTATAGGATCCTCTTCTTCGAATAGATGAACACAAACACCGTGTTCGGGCCCAGAATAAACATGTTGGCAGACACACCACAGGGTACAAGTTGTTAGGACAGCAGGCATCTGAAGCATGGCCAGGGAAAACTCTTCACACAGACACACACATGCAAAAACGCATATAAATGCTTCCAAAGCAAGCACTAGACAGAAAAGCATCCCAGACTGAATGCAAGATGACACATACAAACTCCCTGCTGTCAATATAAGACTCAGGAACACTTGATTGACTGTTTTGCTATTTTTCATTGTTACTATTATCTGCAATAATACACCTAAGTACAATCCATTTAAACAAACTAACCCACAACTCTTTCCAAAAACAGTCAACTTTCTTCCAACTTATTTCACTTAAATAGGGGAGGAGCTTCACCGAACTGAATTCTCTTCCCCCTGGGTAACCCTTTCCCAAAGCATAACCTGGGTCAATAATGGCTTCACTGGTCCGTGCATGCCTACATTGCTTGCCTCGTCAATGCTTACAGTGATAACAATATGGTATTCCCTGTCTCCAGCTCCTGGACGATAAGCTGGCAGCAAATAGGCTTTAAGGCTGGATAGGTGTTAGGTGTCTCTGTTTAGGAGGGAGCCGTTCTGAAGTGCTAAGGCTGGTTAAAGGCACATGTAAGGCTGACATGTAAAGGTTAAAACCACACACATAGAGAAAGAGAGAGAGAGAGAGAGAGAGAGAGACGGCATGTAACATGTACAGGTATAATAAAAACATAATTTAACTCGCATAAACCAGCCATTAAACAAAGTATTTAACGTGATTATCTCAAACTCGTCAGGTGGATCTGAACAAGCCTGAACACAGAATCTGTTAACGTAGAGAAGAATCTGATCTACGATCAGTAAGACAGTTCTACTTTCAGTATTTTCTGTTTTAAATCATGTACATATTTCAATTATGTTAAACCATTTGAATTAATTATTTTAATGGGAAAAGGATTAAACAAGTAAGAGAGAGAGAGAGAGAGAGAGAGAGAGAGAAAGAACCATATGCCACAATAATCATTCAGGGGCTTCTGCACTCATTATCCAGCATATGTTTTTCACTCTGTCAACAAGAAGCAACTGATGAGACGTGTTTTTCAAGTTACAAAACAATCCGATTTCCACTACTTAGCCCTACTTCCATAATTCACCCCATGACCGCCATATTAGAACGACAAACAGCATTTAAGGGTTATTTTCTGCTGCACGGTTTGTTACTGAAGTTGCGTCCGTGATGCAAAATAGTCAATTCCAGCTGTTTAAATAATTCCAGATGCCTGAAAGAGAGAACATGTGCGCTCAAGCATTGGAAGGTGGTGTCCTTTATCATGGAGAAAGACAATACAGATCCATCCCCATGTACAGAAAACATCCCAGGCTTAGATTTGTTTTCATTAACAGGTTATTATATCACATGCTGCTAAATTCTTTATTCTGATTGGTGTGGATTCATCTTCCATCAGCAGCTGCTCTGACAGATGCGCAGTATGTTATGGTTTCTATAGTATGAGCTCATTTAAGCCTAATACCAAATGGGTTCAAACTGTAATTATGTTTTTTATTAAATCATTGCATGCGTAGTGTCCAAATTCATAGGCAATTGAGGGTTTATTTAAAAAAATAATAATTTAATGTATTTGTATTTATATAATATAAATATATTCAAAAAATATAAATATATATATTTGTATGTATATTTATATGAAAAAAATAGAAAATATGTTTATTTATTAATTTTATTTAGAAATACAAATATTATTATTATTATTATTATTATTAATATATATAATTAAATAAATATATATTTATATTAATATAAATACAACATATATTTTGTTTTTTATAACTTTTTATGAATCACTTGTGCAATACTATTATATTACCATAAGTTAGCATAAACATCTGTATTTTTTGTCACTATTTGACATTCTCAAGCTTTTTCTTCTTTTTTTTTTACATTTTTTGTCAAATTCTACATTTATATAAAATATATATTTATTTGTATATACAGTATATATAGTATTGTATTTATAAATAAAATAAAAAAATATTTTATTTGTAAATAGAATAAAATGTATATTTTAATAAATATAAAATTTAAATAATAAAAAATATGTTGTGACGCCACTCAATGCCTTAGATAACAATAAATAAAAAAATAAATAAATACTTCATGAATCTACCTACAAGAGGACTAGCCTAGACAGAAGAGCAAAAAAAACAATAGGAAAAAAAAACTAGCAAAGAGAAGGCACACAGATGCAAGCACCCTGACACGTAACCTCCTGCCTACAGCCAGTCTGAATCCCAAAACTGTGAAAGATCCACCATCTCTGCAGCAGTATAAAACTTTTATATCATTGGAAATGACAAATCCAGAGTAATTGAAGCAATTTCTTAGTTTGAATTCCATCCCACCTCAAAAGAAAGCATCAGGATTACTTGGGTATTCATTATGTCCAATACATGTGATTAGTCTCTCTGAATAGGTAAGCCTGTAGCTTGGAAAAAAGCTGCTCCAAAGCTTGAAGCTCACTGTGACAAAAAAACACTGGAAAATGTAAGGCTCTGCTTTCTGCATGAGAAAATGGAAAGAATGAGACATGTCTAGGAGACAAGAAGTTTTTCAAATCACCAGTAAAAATCCCTATACAGTGTTTTATTTTTCATTTGGAAAGCTAATGAGCAACAGGATAGTACAGTAAAGAATGTTAATACTGTATATAGAAAAAGTTGTGATGTCATAAGTATTTGTCTGTCATTTATAAGAATGTGTCAGCTGGCTATGTACAGTATGCTGAACTGCAGGGAGAAGATGATTAGGGATATAAGGGCACCAATATGCAGCTGCAGATCAATCCCTGCTATCCGTCAAGGTTTATTCCTACTGCCATCTCAGTTTTTCCTTCCACTGTCACCATCATCCTTGACTTGCTCATCAGGGACAATCTTATCATTTTGATTCATACACTTTCACATTTCATACAAACACCGACAATGTCAATTGTTAAAAGCGCTATACAAATAAAATTGAATTGAATTGAAATGAACTGAATATACCCAGCTAGATAACAACAAATGTTCAAAACATAGTTGTGATGTAACCAATTACAGCGCGGTGATGAGACTCTTGAACTCTTGTTCCTGTGATGAGCCACAGTAAAACACTTGAACGTTTTAAAGAAGGCTGTATGTCCGTGAATGACGATCTCGGCCGAGGTGGCTCGGAGCCCACTGCAGTAATTATTCACCAAGACCACTTGCACATTACAGAAATCAGGCTGGAGGTTATTGCCACCTACATGATACGTGCCAGCAACATAGCATACTGTAGGTCAGTGGTTATAAAAAAGGGCTTATATTGAAGACTTGCAGGTGTGTGTTAACAGGGAGGCTTCAGACTTCAAGCTGTACATTTGGCTTTTTGGATATGTCATGTAGAACACAAGTGATCATTACTTTTATAAAAAGTACATTTTGCGACAAAGAAAATATGGGAATGGCGTCACAAATATGGCGAACTCTCTCTTTCTTTTTTGGTCATAGAAACAATGGAAAACATCCATGAAACACACAATGATGTGTATATGTTTGCCCTTGTCACACAGTTTTTTTGTTTTGTCTTGTTTAAGTGTTTGGTTAAAATAAACTAAAATTCAAGTCATCGTATTGCCTATTTTTTGCTGAAAAAGGGATATGTCACTCTATACTACACAATCCTTAACTGTATATATGGTTATTAAAAAAAACAGCAAAACAAATAATGGCTTTAAGAGCTTTAAGAGCTAGAAAAACTTATTTGTTTATTTATTTATATATACTCAAATTAAATAACTCTGAGTCGAGATAAATGAGATGAAATAAAAAAAGAGATTAAAACTACTGCAGTGCATGATGGAACAAGTAAACATTAATGCATTTATTTTAATACATTAGAGTTAAAATATGTAGAGTGTATATGTATATAATCATAAGTATAGTAACTGCTTATTCCTAATTTTTTACATGGAAAGAATTGAATTAGATATTTCTAGAAGGAGTCTGGATAGTTTGCTCCCTCACAGTTTCAGGATCGACGCACGCATTTTAAGCGAATTTCCTTCAGGTTCTTCTGTGTCCTCTTAACGTTTACTTCCGTGAACAGGCACATTCATTTCTCTCCATGATCTTGTATTGTGTCTTATGCTCCTTGAATCACTCTTTCACAATTTGAGCCCCACGTATCCTGGGATTGTCATCTTCCAATATGCCCATGCCATCAGGGAAGAAAAATCCATTAATGGAAAAAAATCTGGTCATTCAGTACATTCAGGTCGTCAGCTGACTTAATTTTTTTAGACACACAGACACAACCTCTAGATCCCCACAGGCTTGTACGCTGGGCATGGTGAGTGTGTCACTTCTCTCTTCTTAATCCCTTTTTATTCCAATGCTCTCCAGCCCATTCTTTATGTTGCCTACGGTAGCAAACGGAAGCCTTTTTTTTATCTTATTAGTCCCACTGATAAGGGGTTTTCTCTGTTTAGACCCAGTCCCATGAGTTTTGTTCACATTATGCATGTGGAAATGCTCTTACTTTCACTATTCACCAAACCATAAAGTGATCATGATCATTCAACATTTTTGCAATGATACTTAACCATTATTTTCCCCAGGCTTTAATAATGCATCAGACAGTAGTTGCAGCAATCTCCTTAGTTGTTTTCTTTGCTTGATACAGGCCAATAATTTTAGGTCTCTAAGAATAAAATGTTGCATTTCTCTGTCATTAATTAATCAGTCTATCATAATCAGCTCCTAATTGTTAATATTTGCGCTTCGGTTCTGAATGTGAAACATGCATCTGTGTGTTTATCTGTACATCCTACAAAATCCAGCTCTGGGCTCGACTTCTTTTGGCTTCTTTTATCGCGTGCTTGCTGCTGCCCAATCATAAATCTCTCCCTCTCTCTCTCTCTCTCTCTCTCATAGAGAATGCTGTTCGCACTTTTTTTAACCTCCCACTTATGTTGATGTGGCAGCTCTTGCAAAATGATACTGTTCTGTGTTTGCAAATTTGACAAAAAAAAAAATGAAGGGCCAACCCTTCCACATCCTTCCCCCCATCTCTCTCTCTCTCTCTCTCTCTCTCTCTCTAACAACACAAAGGTCAAGTGCTACATTACATTAGGCTGCTGTAAAACAGCAGTCAATCTTACAGTATAGAGTATAAGTAACTATTTTCAAGTTAAATGTTCGCTATGGGACTGTACGATTTCTCACATGATTAACTATGGAATTACAGCACCTAACAGGAAGTTTTTGGCAAAACCCTTACAAAGATAATGCTTCATGTTTCACATTTTTCTCTCCATCTTCATGACACTTTCTCAAAGCAGCTGAACTGAATGTTTCGAAAGCATCGGTACAAATATTTGCAAACAGCATTTTGGTGTGTTTTTTTCATAATGTGAAGCTAAGAAAGATCTCATCCAGTGTAAAGGGGAAAAAAAAGGGACAGCCTCTAGGATGAGAATTTATCCAACTAAACATGGCCATCTGGCTTCAGCCAATCAGCAGAGAGCATTAGCATAGACTCCAGCCACCATGTAATAACATGCATGAGTTATAACATTGCTCCACCTCTCTTCCTCTCTCTCTCTCTCTCTCTCTCTCTCTCTCTCTCTTCCCTTCCCCCCTATTTCTTTTTCACTCTGGGGTCCATCTTGGAGCTCAGCTTAAAAAAACAACAACATACACAAAAGCAAAAGCTTTAAAACTACAGCATCTTATGAAAAATGAGTCGCGCATGTACAGTAGTGCATCAGTACATAACACAGGTAAAGGATTACTGGTAGTTGTCTGCTTCTGCTTGTAACAACGTGAGATTTATTTATTTTTTTTTCATTCTTAAACACACTCTATGGGTGGTGGTGTAGTGGTTAGCACTGTCGCCTTGCACCTCCAGGGTCCGGGTCCGATTCCCCTAAGCCTCCTGCGATAGGCTCCAGGTCCCCGCGACCCTGAATACAAGATAAAGTGGTATAGAAGCAGAGTGAGAGAGAGTAAACACACCCTCCTGCTTTCTGTTGTTCAAGCTCAACACGTCATCTCTGCAGACTTTTTCTTGGTATTTCCTGCGACCGTACAAAACTTCTGCTTCCCATCTGGACAGACGATGTTCAGGGTGGAGTCGTCCAGCCTAGATCGGTGGATCAGTGAAACATGATGGTGTAGCACTTTATCACCTTTATCGGTCTCACCGGAGATTGATTTTTTTTATTCTTTTTCCTCTGTCTGGTGTTTTGTAGCTTGGCATTGTTTCTTTCTGGCACATGCAACAGACACGGAGCGACAATATCAGTCTATATTTGTCAGGCTTTTTTTTTTTTTAAACTAAGATTATTTTAAGTTTTAAGAATATACTTTTTTAAGATGTAAGCTTTAAGGCTGTAATGTGAGCATAATTCAGAATAAACACGTTGTCAAAGTAGTTACACATACACAACTTTTTGTTATATTTTTATATATTTTAATAACACATTGAACATACAGTATACAGTATATGCAATATATATATATGTTTTTTTTTTCTTTTCACAAAGCATACTGAACACAAGCATTGCATTAACATCAGTAACCCTTTTTATTTCTCTCACAATCTTATGCACACTGTAATGCATACATATACACCAAATCAAGTATGTATCAAATCCAAATCTGTATAAATCCACGTAGCCTTCTTCTTCTTCTTCTTCTTCTTCTTCTTTTTCTTTTTTTCCCAGTCAGTTCTGTCTGCAGATCCCTCTAACCTTTTCCACGAGCATCTGGGCAGGGCTGCGGTTCCAGTTCTGACCGACAGAAGGCATCTTGAAACATGAGGACCTGCTCATTTGACCTATACATGGCTGAAATGTTCTGGCATGTTTTTCTAGTAAAAAGGTCTTTTTTTTTTTTTTTACTGCTTTCTTTTATTTAGCATTTTCAGTGTTTCATTGTCTCTTCACACCAGAGCTTCGGCGTGCGATAAAATCCAGGTCTGATGCAGAGATCATCAGAGAAATAACAAAAATGTAAAAAGTCAACCTAATTGTATTGGAAAATACCTGAAAAAGCTACCACTATTTTTTAGGGGTAACATTTTATACCAGTATTAAAAGATCAAGACAGTTATAAGTTAGAGTTATAAGTTAAAATTGTATTTCAACAGGTTCCATAATGAGGTCTGGTTTAACTGCAGGTCCTCCACAGGACGTCTTACCAGCTGTGAGGTCCTGATTACTCCCCGATTTACGCAGGCATCTTTATAGACTGCTATCTCCAGGGGTTACAGGTAGCCTGGGGGAAATTACCCCTGACACACAGGCGATGTACTGTATACAGTATCTCTGCTTACAATATACTTCTTTTTTACTGTGCTGTAGGACTTTTTTACGACAGCTACTCGATGTGTGTAAATTACAATGTTTAGGCTCCACATGACAAGATCATAATGAGGACATGTCTTTACTTTACTTTCCTAAACATCTTCACATGTTGAGCGGTCCTGGATTACTGACATGTTTGTCGTTTCGTTACAGATAGTTGGCTTAAGTGGTAACCACAAGGACTTTAAGAACGCTGTACGTCCAATGTAATTCTTTAATTCTTTAAATTCTTTACATGCACGCTGCGGGTTTTTTTTTTAACACGCACAGCTTGTCCTTTACTTCCAAATGTTTTTTATTTTAAGCTGCTATGTAATTGTTTTTAGCATTATGGACTCTGTAGCCAATAACGCAAGTAGAAGTCAACTTGTAAAACCAGGAAGAAGGAAATCGTTCACTTCAGATTAACTTGCTAATGAATCAGACTGAGATCTCTTGCACTTGGAGATCTGTGTGTTATAGCAGTTATCCATCCATGTAGTCCAACAAGAGACCATGGAGGCCATTGAATTAGTTCCAATTTTACAACCATGGTAGGACCACCAGTCAGAAGAACATACAAACTCCATACACACAGGCTCACTAAGCCTCCGTGCCGCCTATAACAATCACACTATTCTTAACTATTAATATCCATTTACAGAAGGTTATAACATTATTGTTTTAAAAGTTGTTCAGGTCAAACTTTACCTTGTTTTCTTTATATGATCATTTATTTCTAATCGCATATTATTACTATACAGACAAAAGAGACAACTTTTTTTGTCTATTACCTTTTCACTCTTTAAAAAGCAGCTTATCCATAAAGCTACAACAGCCTTATACAGTACTATGATTAGCTCAATAGCTCAAATTTAATCTGTGTTAACAGTGTTTGACAGTTTTATTCATGCACTGTGCATACAGTACCACCACTTATCCTATGTAGGATCATAAAGGCTCTGGAGCCTATACCAGGGAACTCACGGTGCACCCGGGATGGCGTGAAAATGCGTCTCATGGTACCCAAACTACAGGCGAGAGTCAAACCCCCAACCCTGGAAGTGCAAAGCAACAGCGCTAATCACTAAACCACTGTACTGCCTTCTCTATGTTTCATTTAAAGCCAAAAGCTCCATATGACTATCATATGACAATGTACAGTAGAAGAATTATTCAGAAAAATGTAAAAGAAGTTTTAAAAAAAGGCTGATAACTAGGAATTAAATAGAATTTTTGGCACTGGAACATTTGCATAAAAAAATAGATTAAAAACAATTCATACACCTATTTGCGAGAAACATTATAAAAATTATACAATTATAAATGTAAAAAAAGTAAAAAATTATGTTTGAATTATAAAAAAAATTATAAAGTAAATGGTTAGCACCTTCAGGGTTGTGGGTTCGATTCCCGCCTCTGTGTGAGTGGCGTTTGCATGTTCTCCCCATGCTTGTTGGGTTTCATCCTCTGGGAACTCCGTTTTCCTCCCACAGTCCAAACACATGCAGTGTAGACTAATTGGCGTTCCCAAATTCCCTGTAGTGTGAATGTGTGAGTGTGTCTGCTTGTGCCCTTAGCACCCCGTCCATTGTGCACCCCGCATAGTGCCCAGTTTCCCGGGATAGGCCCCCATCCTCCTGAGACCCTGTATGGGATAAGTGTTATTTTAGATTGAGTGAGTTTGTTATTTGACCTTCTATTATAATTTTCCTAAAACACCAGTAGCAACTTCTACAATGAATGAACATATTTTAGGATCATGACAATAATTCATTACTAAGATGCCTAGTGCAATTGTCATAGACTTCTAAAACAAAACATTTTCCTTTTATGTTAAAACCAGACATAATAACAAAAGTGAATAAATAAATAAATAAAAATTCTATGGTTTCTATGCATGTGTCTACGCTGCCACACGTTTCTTCTACATGCCACCATACTGGTTGAGTTCAAATTTAACTCTCCACAGACAATGTTCTGGCTACCTATTTCATGCTGGAGCATCTGCTTTAGTCACCATGTTTTAACAGCCCCAGGAGATTAGTCAGGGAACACGGCTTGAAGAAAAGTGGCCTGCTAAAGGCATTTGGCAGAAAACACACACGGCTCAGATTTGTCTGACTTTTGTGTTCCTTAGACATGTGTTAGTTTCTGATGCTGATAAGTGAATCCTGGCAAGTGGAATCAACAAGATCTTCAGCTTGCTTTCATTTTAGCTTTAGATTTGAAACTGATATCGAGAATAAAATCTCTTTCTCTGCCTCTCTCTCTCTTTCTTCAATCTCTCTTTCCAAACACCTCCCACTTGCTGTCTGGAAATACAACATGCCACATGACTGCTTTTTTCTCTTTGACAGACAAAACGGAAAAAAAGAAATCCAACAGTTACATTACAATGTCATGACTTTACAAATACTAAAAAAATAGAAGAAGGGTGTGCATTCAAGACAGAAATCACTGCAGTAACATCATTTAAGGCAGCACAGTGGGGGTATTGGTTAGTCATGTGGCCTAGCACCTCCGGGGTGGAGGCTTTGAGTCCAACATTCGGGTCTGTGTGTGTGGAGTTTGCATGTTCTCCACATGCTCACTGGGTTTCCTTTGGGTACTCTGATTTCCTCCCACATTTTAAAGACATGCAGATTAGGCTAATTGGCATTCCCGAATTGGCCGTAGTGTGCGAATGCGTGTGTGAATGTTGACAGGAGGTCCTACCATGGTGGTAAAATGGGAATAAATACAATGGTCACCACTGGCCTACATGGTCCCTAGTTGGACTACAGAGGTTGGATGGATGGATCCATCCTAGATGAATAGAATGTTATAAATAATACAAATGTAATTATATCTGTGTCTCATGGCTTGATTTCAAATTTATTGTTTATTTTTTTTTAATCTAATAACAATTTCAAAACATTTCATGATTTTTTAAACACTTTTTTGTGTATAAAAGACGCATGGACACATTTGTGTGCACACAGGATGGACGGAATTTATTTTTCCCCCACAAGCTGCTTTTCAGCTTCTTTTTTTTTTTTGCCCTGCCTGGTTTTATACTCTTTAATTTCGAATGTTTATTTCAGGACAGTTTATTGTCCCTGTTCCTGTTCTGAATGCCCGGCGAAAAAGACAAGGACTGAGTGGTGATATTTTGGGAGCTCCGTTGTGTCTCATTGACGCTGGGTGTGTATGTACGACAGAGAGAGGGAGTGTGTGTGTGTGTGTGTTGTCTGCTCTACATTTGTGACTCACGTTAGCCATGTCCACTCTGTAATTTTAGCCACAATGGTATTATATTATATGGTATCATGGCATATCATGGCACACTGTATTATAGTGTTTCTGTGCACTCTGAGGTTCCCTTTAGTTTGAGCGGACACGTTCACAAGTGCTGCAGAAGCATCAATTCTGGAAAAGACATGATTCATTTTCTACTTTATGACTTTATGTAGTTCTAAAGGTAGTGTTGGCTGCAAGATAAATCACAGGTTTATAGTAATGCACTCTAATTTGTGCGTTTTTGTGCATCCCAATTTGTTTTATTTTACACATATATACTATAGGCGGCATGGTTGCCTAAAGGTTAGCACTGTCACCTTGCACCTCCACCTTGCTGATGGTTTGAGTCCCGCCTCAGGGTCTTTGTGCATGGAGTTTGCATGTTCTTCCAGTGCTCTGGTTTTCTCCAAAAGTCAAAAGACCTGCAGATAAGGCTAATTGGCATTCCCAATATTGTGTGAATGTATGGCTAAATGCTAACTGGAGGTCCCATTCCAGTTGTTGGCCTCCATGGTTTCTAGTTGGACTACAGAGGTTCCTAGATGGGTGAATGGATATATATACTGTGATTTGATTAATTAAGTTGTACTAAATCAAAAACCCTTATTAATCAATTGTCTTCTGCTGTGTGTTGTTTATTATTATGATGATAATAATAATAATTTTCAGTTGACAAAGATTTTAAATAAAAATTAAAAGTAGCCAGTACGGTATGTCACCATCTGGAAGCTGTTACTGAAATCCGTCTCCATGACGACCAGCATAAATCACCTTCTCTTTCTGTGTGTCTGAGAAGTCTCAGCAAAAGTGAAATAAAGGGCACTGAACAGACGGTGCAAGTCGCCACCTCTAAGAGAGATGGATATCATGGGCACCGTGGTCTCAGCTGATGAGCGGTTTCACATTCCAAAATGCATATATATGACAAGTTGATTGTAGACATAGAAAGCAACTAAAGTCAACTTTGTCTGGACACCACCATCCCCAAACACTTTCATTACAGCAAAACAGTCGGATACAAAAGCACACAAGCAGCTATGCACATTCTCCAAATAACTGACATATATCTTAGGAGAGCAACAGTGTGCCAACAACATCTTTGCTTCCTTTTACAAGGGTGTTTCCCCCCCCCCCCCCCCTTACATGCACGGCATCGTACGTGGCAACACATCCTAGTTGTTCCACCAAGAAAGAAAATGGGATGGAGAAAAAGAAGGAGAGATAGAGAAACTCTAAAAGAGAGCTGTGGTTTGTGTTTTATTCCCTCCTAGTCCATTCTCGGCCATGGGTTGGGAAAGTGAGAGCAAGAGAAGGAGCACATATTGCCTGAGTTTCAGGGTTAGGGAGGGAGAAGAGACCACTGCGCATTCTTTTCCGTTTAAGTCACTGTTTCTGCTCGGTTCTCAAGTGCACTGGGAGGCCAGTGCAGATGCAGGGATTCATCTGAGTCTACAAGATTTAGAAAAACCTCAAACATTGCGTGGAGAAAGATTTCAGGCATAGTTAGGGTCTGCTAAGTTGTGCATAAATGTTGTGTTTGGTGATCTAGGTCCATAAGTAGGACTGAGTGATGCAGATAGAGATTTATAAGGATAAGGAGTGGTTGAACCCATAGAAAATGATTGCAAAATACCGTATGTCACATTTGAATGAACGGTTTTATTAACGAAATGTCAGCTTAATTAAATCAACTTGGAGCCATCAAAACAAAACACATGCATTTAAACATGCAATTGTCAAAAATATTATTTGATCCTTTCAATGGCTTTCATTTGTAAAGGATTATAAAAGGAGAATCAAAATCTACATAAACATTAGTAATGAAATCGTTAAATTTAATAGTACTGTAGTTTTCACCAGTCTCTCTCTCTCTCTCTCTCTCTCTCTCTCTCAAACACACACACGCACACACACACACAAATCATTAAATCACTATTATGGCATTTAAAAAACTATTTTGGACCCTTTTGCACCCAAGCATGTAGGTGAAGCCTCAAAGTCTAATGATAAAACAAAACCTCTTTTTAAATTGAGAAGGAAATTACACAAATTAGGTAAAGTATGCGTCATAATCATTAAAGCTGTCAGTCAGTTAAAAAAAAAAAAAACATCTTAAACTGAATGCTTTATTTCCATCCCGTGCCTGCTAATTGGATTTGTGAGTATATATAGTATCATACCCTTTTTTTGAAATATGTCAAAAGCTGTGCTTAAACTTTTGCTTTCTTGGCCATTGCGATGCAATATTGAATTTTGATACAGTATGTGGAGAGTTTTAATATTCCCTTCTCATGACAAATTTGACATAATACACAGAATTATTGATCTAAAGGGGATGGTGAGGGGGAATGGTGGTTTTACAGAGAGGATGGTTTTTGACATTTTTTTCACTAGGGGGGATGCCATCCCCCCGCATCCCCCCTCAAATCAAGTCCTGATGTTAAGCATAAATGAGACTCAGCAAAGATAACATCATCATGGTGAATAAATAAGAATCTCCTGAAGAAAGGCAGATCTAAGAGCTCACGTGCAGCTGTCTACTATGCAATGCCAGCCACATTAATGCTTTTACTTTACCTACTAACTGTCCTTTTTTTTTTTCTTAACAGTCACGTTAGCTGCTACTGACAGCTTCCTCCCAGTGGTGTAATGAGGGAGCCAATGCAATGTAAAAAAAAACACTATGTGGGAATTTTAAGGGGGTGAAAACCCTACAATCCAAACAGACCTTTTTATTTCTGGCTGGTTGTTAGATTTATTTTTTGTGTAAGAAAGGTGAGAAAGCTGTAGCTGGTTACTTAGTGTGAGAAAAAAATGAGGGGGGAAAATGGTGTTGGCTCCTAGGGTTTTCATCAGGGTTTTCTTTGCTTGCCAGTGCTTGGCTGACTCGTCCGATTAGGGAGAAGAGCAATTGCTAGTTATTTTGTTGCTTTGTGTTAATCTTATAATGAAACATTTCTATCTGACGAGATTGGTCTCTTCCAGGATAGGGCTAAATAAATGAATAAGGATGAAGCCACAGGCCTGAACAAAGGCCCACTGCAGCTGCCGACTGTACGATGCCAGTTACAGCCGTGATTTTACTTTAACTGCTTCCTTTCCTTTTTACTTATCAGTCACGTCGCCTACTACTGACAGTTTCTCTCCCGGGGGTATTAAGGGAGCCAATGCCATGTTGCAATCATTATGTTGGAATCTTAAAGGGGTAAAAAACCTCACAATCTAAACAGACATTTAGGAGAGGGTGTTAGATTTACTGTTGTGTTAAACTTTTGTGTCTTATCTTATTTGGTTTGCCAGTGCTTGGTCTGATCGTCCCACTAGAGAGAAAAAACGACGGCAACGTATTTTGCCTTCTCATTCTATTCTTACGCGGAAACAGTTCTGTTCTGATGGGACTGGGCTCTTCAAGGATAATGCTTAATAGCTTTACGAGGATGAAAGTGATCACCTAAGAACCGAAGCACAACCCACCCACTTAAAATCCATGAGAGGTTTTGAAGTGACAGTTCTTAACCGCCATCAACAAATCCACATTTGAAGGATTAACTTTTCATGGGCAGTTCCAGAGACCATAAAGCCAAGGTGCACTGATGCTGCTGAGGGCATCGTAAAAAGCATTCCAGTTTTGAAGCACTGGTTTTCATAAATAAGAAGTAAGTGCATTGGTACTCTCTGTGTAAGACCGTGTCTACATGCAAAAGATTTTTAAAAAGTGTTTTATTTTGCCAGAAGATACTACACATCTATAAAATATACTTAAATGGACCCCTTTTGCTACCAGCCATTCAATTATCTAAGATCTCCCTGGTTTGCATTGAGTACTACCTAAAATCTGTACTTTCTTTTATTATTCATATTGTCCCAAGTTAGTTTAATGTAATATTTTACCTACCATTTGATTTTTTGGTCCTGAACACACCTTGCATTCCTGCTAGTGATGGATACAGTATGTGCAAAAATCCTCTGTTGTGTTTAAACAGTGTTTGATTGGTATTAAGGGCTGGGCTAGGAAAACCTTCCTCCCACCACCACACCATCACCAACAACAACAACCTTAACTGCTGTAGAAATGCATTCATTCTGTGGATGCCGACTATTTGCAAAATTCATGCTTTTGATGGAAATGAGTATTTAAACTCTAGAAACCGTTGCATGTAAAATTGCCAAGAGAGCACCAGTATCTGAAATACTCCAAGCCTCATCTGGCACTAATAACAACGCGATGTTTAAAGTGACAGCGTTCACATTCTTCTCCTTCCTGATGTTTGACGTGAATGTAAACTGAGGCTCCTAAAAACTATCCTGAGCTGTTGCCCCAGATCATTTTAAATTTGGGAAATTGCCACGGATGAGCAGTTGGACAGGTGTTCCTAACTTTAAAGTGTCTGGTAAGTGTATTTAGGCAAAGTGATTAGTTTTTAAAATACTGAAATACTAGTTTCTCATGTGGATTTAATCTTCTCTTTAAGTGTGTCGACCATGTTGGAGTTTTAGTGTCGACCTGTTCTGAAAATACAATCCTGAAGAATCTCTGTAGATCATGTGGGAGTATCAGCGGGCGGGATGTTTCTGATCTGCCTCAAGTTTTGATTGGCTGTCTGTCAGTGTCCTCACTCAACTAGATTGTGATCTTTGGTTCAGCACCGCCGTCGTGCCGAGCGTCTTTTTGCCAGAGGTTTAGATGAACCTACCTGATGTGCTCAGCAGAACAAACATAAGAATGACAGAGTGAGGGAGTAAAACATGACTTGCTTTTAATGATGTTCTCTGGCAGGGTGTGCATCTAGAGGGAAGGAGTTTCCTCCTCTCAGTTTCAGGCTGTGCGAACAAATGGACAGGATCTGGCTGTTGAGTTCAAGTTTTTCTCTCTGTGTAAAGTATCACTTGAAAAGCTATGGGTGACTCATGCCAAATCGCTTCAGCCTACTAGGTTCTCACTCACTCATCTTCTATACCGCTTTATCCTGTATTCAGGGTCACGGGGACCTGGAGCCTATCCCAGGCGACTTAGGGCATGAGGCAGGGTACACCCTGGACAGGGTGCCAATCCATCGCAGGGCACAAACACAGACACACACTCATTCACACACTCTGGGCACTTAGCCCAACTTGCATATCTTTGGACTGTGGGAGGAAACCGGAGTACCCGGAGCAAACCCAACCAGCACGGGGAGAACATGCAAACTCCATGCACAATCAAACCGTATAATAACTTAAAGAACACAATAATGTTAGAGTCACTAATATATAATGCTACCCTACTGACGACTTGATTCTGTGATTAAATTAAGCGATAAATATGTGGGTCAAAACATCTGGGTTCACACGTGGGTCAAAATATGACGACACTAAATGTTTAAAGAGGCTTCTTTGGTATACTGTACAGTTTTAGACATTTTTGTGCAGAGGTGGACACCCCGGGTTCAGAAAGTAAAAGTCCTGCCATGTACGGTTTCTGTCCATCCCTTATCTATACCAGCTAATTCTAATTAGCTCTTTTGCCAGATATGAATTAGTGACATCACCTGTTATTTGGAAAGTGAGAGCGTTGGTCTACCACTGTGAATTGAATATTCAACTACTGTAGATATCCATCCCTCCATTTAGGAACCTCCGTAAATCAACTAGGGACAAGGGAGACCAGTGGTGACCCATGTATTTATTCCCTTTTTTAACATTCACAGGCTCATTCACACACTTGGGAACGCCAATTAGCCTAATCTGCAAATCTTTGGACTGTTGGACTATACTCCCCTTTTTCTTTCTGGAGAACCCGAAGGAAACCCAGCAAGCACGAGGAGAATAGGCGTGAATCAAACTCGGACCCTGTACATATAGTGTTGGATAATTATTTTAAACCAATTTATCGTTGACAGAAAGTTTGCTTAACAGTCCATCACACAAGCTGCATCAAAAGATTTAATAACAATAAAAATAAAGTGGAGCTTTAATATCTCGTTAACAAGACAGCAAGCAAGGTAGCTATTGTCATCAACTGCTTCTGTACTGTATATTAAAGTAAAAGTTATTTGGTTTCACATAAATGTTTCATGTAATGTATAAATTCCAGGTTTGAATATGTTAAAATGCACTTTTACCTGTTTTTTTTTTTTTTTACATTAATCGCATAATTTTTGGAAAAACTTTTTCACATTATCATATCTGGTGGGGGGATGTTGGGGGGTGTTGGGGGGATGTTGGGGGGTGTTGGGGGGATGTTGGGGGGGTGTTGGGGGGGATGTTGGGGGGATGGTGTAGCTTGCTGGTTAAGGCATTACACTAATGATCAGAAGCTCCCTTACAGTAGATGTTTAGATGCTTAGATGTGTAGAGAGCTAAAAATGTAAGTCGCTCTGGTTAAGGATGTCTGCAAAATTGCCGTAATGTAGAAAAATTAAATGTGTATGTGTGTGTTTTTCCACACTGCTCTCTTAATTTGAGTTTCCTGCAGCTTTGCTATCTGAAGAGTGTCTGAGTCAGACCTAAGCTATTCAGGTCAGCTTTTTTTTTTAAGCTTTGTGAATCCTTTTTTTTTTTTTGGTATATAAGAAAGAAAAGACTCTTATTCCCTTTTAACATCTCTCTCTCTTTATACAATTTCTATCTATATATTATCTACATCCATATTTCAGCCAGTCCATTTTCATACCCACTAATCCCCTGTTCTTAGTCTTTCCTTCTCCTGTGCTCCCCTTTTTCCACCTCTCTCTCTCTCTCTCTTTCTCTCTGCACAGGCCTGCAGGAGTATTTATGAGTGCCTGTGCGGTGGCGTCAGGGGATGACTGATGAGGTTTCCAGACTTCGTTGCTGAGCTAAGTTCCCCCATCATGCTCTCTCTCTCTCTCTCTCTCTCTCTCTCTCTCTTTTACACACACCTCCCATGATGAGTTTACTTTTGACTTTTAACATTTAAAACACATGTCACGTGATCCTAGGAGTTAGGAAGAGTTAATCCTGACATCATTGTACTATTTAACACATTTAAAACACAACAGTTTTAAGATCTATGCCCCTTCTACACTCCATCAATGTTGTAAAGACACCTAGAAAAAAATACAGAGACAGAGAACAAAAATGAAAAAGAAAGAAAGAAAAACAGCACAAAATAAAACAAATGAAGAGAGACCATGCATATAAACAGCAAGAGGAAGAGAAAACAGCGTATTAAACATAGAGTCTAAGAAGAACTTTTTCCAGATGTTTCCTCGGGCAGAGGTTTTGAAATTAAATGTCTGCCAGGCCAGGGTGACTGGAAATTATGTCTAGGTTTAAAAGAGCACCGAACAGCTCTACAAGGCATGAAACAAAGATCCTCTCCCTCATGTGTGTACTATTAATATTGTAACAGAATAGCTTTAATGAATTTTTTATTTTTTTTTAATCAATGATCATGTAGACCCTAGGTATTAGCCACAGCCAATATAAAAATTTTACAAAAAAACAAACAAAAAAAACAAGCATGGATTTTTATTTCAGGGGTGTATTTAAAGTAAAAGAAAAGAATAAACAGGAGAATATTGCAAGGTCAGTGATTTATCCTGTTAGCTGCTTTCACACAAAACACAACTTGAAATCTGAAACACATTTAAGCCACACCCCTTGGAGAACAATTTCACAGTGAGACATATGCGGATAGAAATGAACCAGAAATGTTTCACCTATTTGAACTCTCTCCTGAACCTTAAAACTAGCCTCGGGCAAAACTTGATACTAAAAATTTCTTTTAGGTAGGTCTAAGCAGTCTATCCCGAACAGCCATGCTGCATTTGTGTTCTTTGCTGAAACAGTAATACCACCCACCATATGCACATTATCAGAAGTCTGGGAAGAATTCAGTCATATTTTCCATTCTCTCTCTCTCTCTCTCTCTCACCGTAAGCATGGGTGTCTTGGTAAGGAGGAGGGGAATGGTGCTCGTGGGCGGGAAATAAATAAGGGATAGGGCCATGGAGACACATCTGCACGATGAAGGAAGTGAGGCTGGACTGAGACGAAGGAAGAAAATCCATGTAACACTGTGACCCGAATTGAGCAACTGATGTTCTCAGAGCTTGCTTACCAAAAACATTGTCACTGTTTTAAGGCATTTTAAAACATATCTTTGGTCAAACAAGGCTGTACATTGACAGATGAGGATTTGTATAAATACACTGCTGTACATGTATTTCCAACATTACAACACTGATCACATTTGTGGCACAATTTTTTCTTTTTAATAGTGCATTGTTGAAAAACAAAATCAGACACATCAAGCAATGAAAAGACCTTCCCAGTTTCCCCTTGGAACACTTTCTGAAATGGGTGGAGCCATGTCAAAGGGGAGGTCAATGCTTAACATCTCCTTTTCCTTCAGGCGTCCACATCCCAATGTGTCCACTGGTGACGTGGTATGAGAATAAAGCGTATTAATCTCCTAAAGCGGGGCTTTATCATCAAGTATAGAGATTAGTTAAATTTTTATCTAGCTACAGATGTCTATACATCTTTAATTGTGCAAAAACAGCATATTGTCAGAATCACAATTCGTGAAATCAGTGTGTCTTACTGAGACACTACATAATAATATTGTTAGGGAAAATTATGGGTTTGTTAGGGAGAGTTGGACAATGGCTCTCTCTAAAGACAGAGGCATGATAAGCCATGTCATTACGACTTCAAGGTGCAAGGCTGCCAACTATTCGGAAGCCAGCTCGCCACCCTATAATTGAATCAACCCACCCACCCACGCAAATCCTGGGGGAGGAGTCAGGGCCTTCGCTTGCTTGCAGAATTAGGGTTTGAGAGTTGAAAGTAAGAGTGGTGGTGCAGAAAGGGCATTATTTTTTTTTCTTTTTCCTCATATGATCCCAGGGGGAAAGCTAAAGGTGGAAGATTTGCCCTCAGGTATTTATGCAGAGTCAGTATCCACATCCCAGTGTTTCCCGTTGAATGTGTTAATTCTGCCAAGCTGTTCCTTAGAAATACAAAGACTGCTGAGGTATGAAGGTGTGAGACAGGAAACATAGTGGAGTGCATGGTAGATGCGAGGTAGATTGAGGTCACTCAGGTTCTTTCACCACTGATGTCTCCTGAGGCAGATATGGCATTATGTTTGTTGTAAATTTTATGAGGTTTTCGAAATACCAATAATTAAAAAAGAAATAAAATAATGAAACTCTTAGTAGCAGAAACATAAGCTAGAAAACTATTTAACAGCACAAAAAATTAACACATTAAAACTGATTATCAGTTATATTGTAGACCAGTAAACTGCTGCCAGGATCATGGGCACCCAAGGCTCACCCATGCCCATGGCGACCAAAGGCCAGCCTGTTGAGTCCAATATGTAAAGAACCCAAGTCTGCCGACCAAGCCTCCAAATTCCCATGGTTTGACTGACCACCCATGGGATACACCGGACAAACAAATCCGATCAACAAGGGCCACACCCCGCATCCCACTGCACCCAAAGGTATCAGTCGTGGTGCCAGAAACCAGAGCACACACACAGTGGAGTCAGGGAGGGACCAGAGCTGTCCAGGGGGCACAAAGGGAACCTAGACAATACTGGGCATAATGTAGTGCACTGTAACGTTATGTCTGATTGGTGTATTTCATCATTTTGATCAGCCATGAAGCCATGCTGATAATATTGCATCTATGAGAACATTATTGGAAATGTTTATATCATAATTTTTTAATTAAGGAATAAATGAAGGAATGTATTAAAGAATAAATTAAGGAATCTAGATTATTGCTGAATCTCAACGCATTCCCTGGGTGAGAATGTACTTGCCGCTGGCTTGACTGCCACCAAGGCAACAATATGTGATCACATGCAGAGTAGAGGAGGATAAGTAAAGGATAACAATATGTCCTTTAGCTTGTTGTAGCTAATCCAGAGAGTTTGTGGTGATAGACACAAATAATGAGACATTCAGACTTACGTGTCCATGACTCAGATGGACTCAACTTTTGAAAGCCCATTTCCCATGTGGGGATCTACTTCTTTAGGTGGCAAAACGTATTTAAGTATATGTTTAAACTGCTGCTGCTGCAAGAGCACATGTATGATGTACTTTTAAATAAGAAACATATCTAGCGCAAAATGCTGGAATATCTTCTAGAGTGTTGAGTCAAACATTCATGCAGGAAAAGCTGGAGTGATGTCAGGAAAGCATTAGTCAGGCACAGATTTTTGTGCTTACTTCACCGAGGAACTTTTTCAGACAGACTTCAGAGCTCAAAGTTGAACTGTTGTTTAAGGTGATGATTTTTTTTTTGCAAAAGTCTCAATGTCTCAAAGCTCACATAAAACTTTAAAATGTATGTTTGAACACCTTTAAATCATGATTTGCATTGCAGCAAATCAATAGTGGGCAAAGCAAAATGGCATGTTATGTCCATATCGAAGGGGACTTTCCAAAAGAACAGATACTAGTTTACTGCCTGGAGGTCGATTTGTATTAAGCTCATTTGCAGAACTAAAGGAGCCATATAGTGATTGACAGAATCCCAGGAACAAGGAGGGAAGTAGAGAGGAAGAAGAGAAAAAGGGGGAAGGACAATAGAGAGAGAGAGCTTGGGGGGGTTGGCATGGATTCTGCAGCAACAACTCAAGCGTTCTCTTCTCTGTCTGCAAGTAGGAACACGCGAAAAAGCACCAGATGCTCACGGACTGAGGAATCTTTGCAGCCCTAGTCTCTCTCTACACCATAAACACGAAATGGTCTTCACAACACTTTAATTGATATCTAATAGCACTGAGGGTAAACATAGTGGACCTCTAATGAAATATGTCCGATGCACTAATACTTATAAAGTCAAAACTGGTGTTAGCTGACAACAACATTACATCATCGCTGCTGCCACGTGTAAGTCTAAAAAATCAGAACAAGATCGCGCAACGAGAAGCGAAATTATTTCAGTATGATTTTTTAAAAATAGTTTCTTTAAAATTATTGTTCTGTTCAGACACTTTTAAAAATCATGATCTGCTGCGGCCCTGAATCATATAATTATATCTTATCCAAATATAATGATTTTTTACATTGTAAATGAACTCATATGCCTATTTGAAAAACATTACAGGCAAAAGAAGATTTAAGCACACTAAGAATAAACTAGATCTGCTTAACAGACACACCCAAGAGGTAGAAGCCTAGCTGGGGGGAGTGGGGGGGGGGGCATGCAGAAAGAATGCTACATTTTCAAAGCTTCAGGCCAGCATAATCACTGCACTTAGCGTATCAGGTAGGAAGGGTGTATGCACTACACCCCTCTCCCCGCTCCCCCACCCAGTTCATTCTACAGTTAGTTCATTCCAAGCCAGTTATTTAAATATTGTCAAAGCTGACATTTGCAATAGATCAGCAACAAATACTGAGCTTTTAGACAAAACAGACAAATGCTTCAAAACTCAGTTTGGAAAAACATACATCAGTGTGAATTCATTATAGGGACTTTCCATGTATTGTATTGGACCGTTTCAAAACGTTTTCGCAAATCCTCTAGTACTGACCATGTAAAGTCATAATCACAAACAAAGTTGCTTTCAAAGTTGGTGGAATAAAAATATCCTGAATGACAGAGTATCCTGAACGATGAGATGGAAGCACTTAAAAACCTGTCTGGTCTCAATATTTAATCTGGCTTGTGTCTAGCTTCCAGGTGTGTAATACAGAGCATGGTAGCCTGTACATGCACACTTTGGAATAGTGACACGTTGTTTCCTGGCTAGCGAAATGCCTTGTATGATGGTGTCTCTGATGAAAGTCAACACTTTCTATTTAATTCTACTTTTTACTGGATTGGTTAAAGGAGGAGTTTCAGACTTCTCTAATTGTAGGTACCAGTGCAGCTGGTGGATTTGAAAGGGAGTCTTATTAAAACGGAGCAGGAGCCACATCGAGCCATCTGACCTGCTGGTACTACTGAGATAAAACCAGCATGCTGCTGAGAGACAATACGATTTTATAAGGCAGAGCAAGCACATCTGGTTTCTACCCAGTCCTGAACTTTAGTATTACAAGGATCTAAGTTAAGATTGAAACCAAGATTCCAGATGCTTAATGTTACTGCACATTATGTTCTAATTCAAACAATTAAAATTCATCACTTCTTTATCTTGGTCATGTAAGCGGTGGATCCAGAGCCTCTGCCCTTCCCAATTTTGATCAGATACCAGTCCATGTCATGCCCCCATGCACACACATTAACATGCTCATTCACACGTTGAAAGTTGAGACGAATAACCCTAAGGATAGCCACACCGATGACACGTTAAGACTAAACACACAGACAAAAACTCCACCCCACTAACCCAAGCTCAGAATTGAGCTGTGAGGTGGCAACTTTAACCTCATGCACAGCCATCATTTCAGTGTTTTGCAGTTAAACGATGCAAGGTATTTGTAGATTCTAGAAAAGGTAATTGTGAGGGTTTTGGTGTGCAATATTATTATTATTATTATTTATCTGTTTATTTATTTATTTATTTTTACCACAGTTAAAGTTTATTGTCAGAATTGAAAATTAATATGGTAGCCTCCTGCCTGGTAAAGCTACAGGTGACTGTTTCTGAAAATCTCATAGTGTAATCTCATGTGTAATAAAAAAGAAAACAATAAATAAACAAAATGTATTTAATATACCATATTACCCACAATTCCATTAACATATGAATTGTGCATTTGCATGGCTGAATAATGACATTCAGTGCCGCTGTCCCTCTCACACAGTGTGCTGTCTTTTTTATGGTGTACTGGTCCAACATGTGTCCACCCTAACCGCCAGTCTGAACTCTTCCAGACACCAACCACAAAGCTCCATGTGGCTCCTGCCAGGACAAAAGCACAGAAAATTGCAACTTCTATTTAAACCCAGGCGAGTCTTAGTCTACTGTATGTCCACATTTCCACTTCCTTCAGGGTTATGAAACCCTGTCAGTCATGTAAATGCAAATGCAAATGTAGATGGTGGCACTATACAGTAGTGTGTAAATACTTGATGTGATTAGACATAGGGAAGATGTATTTAACTAAGGAAATCTACCAAGCGACGCCACAATGGCACTGAGTCCTCATAGGTCTCATATGCTTGTCGCTGTCTTGCTCATCAGGCATTTTAAATCTGCATCAAGATTTGAAGGTGGCTCATGCAAGAAGCAACTAAAGCCTAGTGCTAGAGACCATTATAATTGCACTAAAATAAATGAATGTGTTTCCCATCATTCTGTACCCATCATTATGACAATGTATGTTATACAGATTATGGAAAAAGAAAGGTTGGGCTTATGTTCCAAAGCATACCACATCGTTGCTTTCGTCAAACCTGGTGGAGGTAATATTGTGTCAGTGTGCTTTAGTGATGATGTGACTGCTAATAGTCAATTTTGTAGCAAAAAGAGTTATAGTTTCTGTTTGATTTAAAAGAATTCGGCAATACTGATATATATATATAACTTCATAGTAATGATGGATAATGACAGTTATTGATGGTAAAAAAGTTATTGTTCTTAAAGGGCCAAATCAGTCGCCTCCACCCATCTGAGCATGCTTTTCATTTAATTAAGGCAAAACTGAAGGCAGAAAGAGTCATAAATAAGCTGAAAAAAACGGTTTATGCAATGGCCTGGCAAAGCATCTCAAAGGAGTAAACTCAGCTTTTGGTGATGTTCATGGGTTTGTTGGACAAAATGGTCTTCATTATTCAAGGTACTAATTAAAAGCCTGCGCCTTTAAATGAAGCAGGCATAGTGGACAATAACAAGCCAGCATTTCACTTAGATACTGTGAGATGAGACCATGCAGTGCTTTATTGGCAAATTAAAAAGAAAATATACTGGGGGTCAGTGTGGGGTGAATAAAATAAGAGGTTTGTAATTTTTTTTTTTTTAAATGGACTAACCTTTTTCTGAAAGTTCCACATGGTAAAACTTCATAATAGGTCATCCTACCTGTAAGAAAAATAATTAGAAATATTATTAGAACTAGTTTTTCTTTGATTCTGTATACTTTTCTTTCAATCATTCTGGTACAAGTTAATTGAGTACAATAATTGCCCTATCAAGGAATCTTTTGTATAACAAAATTCATGTTTGAATGTTCAAGTCTAGTAGAAACTAATATCAACAAGATTTGACATTAATTAAACAAATGATTGGTAGCAATGAGCAAATGTAAATAATAATAATAATAATAATAATAATAATAATAATAATAATAATAATAACTATCAATATATATAATAACAATTGGACATTATCTTAAAAGAATCTTTAGGAGTCTGTAGTTGTGCATACCACAAAAGCCAACACTCAAGTTATTAGGTTTTATACCACATTTTACAGTTCCACAATCACACCTCACGTAATGCATGACTAAGTGTACTGAGCCTGCAAAAGTATTGATTTAATAAGCAGTCAGAAATAGCAAAATCAGACCAAATAAAGGATATCTTAGATACAAATACTAAATGATAAAGATGTGGGGACCTGAACTGGATGAAAAGGATGTCTAAGGAATCATTTAGGCCAATTGTTTGGATTTGTTGCTTAATATACACATTATATGTAACAGAATTGAGAAACTCTCATTCAAACTAGGGCTGCACGACTTGATAAAAAATTCCCGTTGGGAATGTAACAGCAATATTTTACTATTAAATGTATTATTTTTTATTCACACTTATTTATGCAGGCTAACAGCAAACAATGTGACAAATGATCTTAAAAACATGTTGATGTTATGTTAAAAAAATAAAATAAAAAAATAAAATTATTGACAAACTATAAATCCCCAGTAATGCATACAGTACCTATAATAAATTGCACCCTATTGCTTAATTAATTGATTAATTGGCCAACAGTACACTTGTTACGCTGTCACTGATATTACAGATGTGTAGTGGATGTGCACTCAAAATAAACACCTGTCCCTTGCTAATATGAATGTAGTAAAAGGGTGCTAGTGTATATTTTATGACAGTGTACACATTGTTCGTTTTTTATTTATATGAAATGAAACATGAAATAATTGCTTCTTTAGATGGGAATTTCACATTTATTTTATTTTTAATGTAAATTTATCTTCTTTTAAAATTGCATATACATCATTAATGTAAATAGACTTTATAATAATAATGCTTCAAATATTACTTACAATACTGACCTGGCAACTCTTTAAACTTTAAAAAAAATTTAGTGATTAATTTTTAAAATGTTTGATTTCCACATTAGAAAATATGTTTTTTAAAAGATTTATAATACATTAATAAAATAAAGATGTGAATTCTTTTGGAGTAAATGCATTGATAAAAAATGAGATCTGTTGAAGTGGTGCTGACTCACAGGCCCAAGATTACCAGTGTTGTCTGTTGATGATATTAGATATTATTGAGACTAAAATCTAATATCTTTCATTAGCTGGTCAGTTTACCTATTACTATTTGCTGTCATTCATATAATTTGTGGACAAAGAAAAAAACATTGACTGGACAAAGTGTGCTACTTTTAGTTTCTCCTCCAAATGCATTTCTGTCATAGGCATTTCTATCTATCTATCTATCTATCTATCTATCTATCTATCTATCTATCTATCTATCTATTTTTGGGGAAGAATGATCAACATGAAATTATCTACCTACTTCACATTCATTACATCTGTCAATGTATTTGCACATGCACCTTAAATCACTACTGATGATGTGTTACAGATACCTCTGGAAAATGTGGAGGGGCGTGTCACTTTGTGTAACCACCTAACATTATTGCCTCTGATTGTCTGCATGAATCTACAGTCTGGGCTTGAAAGAAATTAGCCATAGCTTTGCATCTTCATATCCATGTGGTTTTCTTAATTGTGCTGCTGCATGTGGTTCTATGAAAGCTATAAATAGTGTAATTTTAATTTTTGTTATCAGCAAAAAAAAAAAAAAAGTTTAGGAATAAAAAAAGGTCTTATATCTTGCTTATGTTTTTGAAACATTTGCTAGTTAATTTATAGAATCTGTACTTTCATTAAATAGATTTCTTGGTCATATTGAATGAATTGCATGTAGTACACCCTTTATTAGACCCTTTGACAGCACTTTTAACCCATAAACTGATCATCTCTGTGCTGTGCTGTGGTTAAATTAGTCTCTGCAAATGTGAACAGCATTACTCTTTAGTTTGTAAGACTGAGAGTGACTAATCAAAGACAGCACATAAGACTGTATGAAAGCTTCAGATCAAGCTCTGAACTTGCAACGTGTCCATGAGACTATGCATACTTTCAAATTATGCCAAGTCTCTCTCTCTCTCTCTCTCTCTCTCTCTCTCTCACACACACACACACACACACACACACAAACACATACGTATTCTTTCATGTTTCATATTTTAAATAAATACTTACAAATATTTTAACATTTATATCTAATGTTCGAATGTGATTTATTTCATATCATATTAATGTTTTTCTGATCTTAACATAAATATGTATTGTTTAACGCAGTCAATGAAAAATAACAAAATGTAATTATAAAGAGATGGATGATGATCATAAATATATAAAGACGATGATCATACATGGCTTTCTAATTTATACTATTATATATTTATATATATATACACACACACATAAAAGTGGGGTTATATAATGTTTTTCAGGTCAGGTATATTGCAAATATATATAGTGCAAAAGGCAGAGGAGGAAAGTTGGGTGAAAACACTTCGATGGGCATCTGCTATCTGCACCACATATTTTCATGAAAACAGTCATTAGGGACAACAACTGCTTTCAACCAAATAACAGTAGAAAGCTATGGATTAAATGGATCCACCATAAACACAAGAGATCTCTGCTGTAATGACACACACACATATGACACATATGGTTCATTTGAAAATAAGGCAAAAAAAAGAAGGGAGGGGGGGTTGTGAGATGATATGAATTATGAAAGCATTGCTTTTAACGATGCACAGTAAGAAAAAAAAAATCAAAATGTAATATGAAAAAAAAACACAGCCATTGCAATATGTAATAGAGCTCTAATGCAAGTTTGCATCTTTTATAGAAGTCGCACATGAGGATGGACATGTGTTCATCCATCCATCTATCCATCCATGCCATACCATGTTAATCCCATGTAAGAGTCTTCCAGCTCATCAGGGAAAACCACTCAAAACGTCCACGTTGTCCTGCAATTGAGCTCTCTCTCAACATGGTTTTATTCTTTCTTGGCGAAGGAGGGTCTCTCTCTCTCTCTTTCTCTCTCTCTCTCTCTCTCTCTCTCTCTGTTGAACATGCTGAGGATGTTGAGCACCTCCCTACTTACACTGCTGGCAATATAAAAGCCAGGATGAGGTGTGTGTTTGGGCAGTAGGGAGTGTGTGTGTTGGGGTCTGGGTTTGGAGTTATAAAACTCAACGTATATGATCGGCGCCTGAGGGAACTAAAGACACAACACTCTCGCCTCAAAGAGTCTACATGTCTAACATTTAGACATGTTCAGCTTTGTGGATATTCGGTTAGGGCTGTTGCTCGCGGCCGTCGTGCTCGTGGCGAGAGGACAAGGCGAGGATGACAGTGAGTACACCGTGCCGTTGGTTTATTATTGATGTTTCAGTTTTGTTTTTGTTTTTTAAATCATCAAAGCTGGAGATCAAAGCGCCTAGTTGCATGTTTCGTGTTTCGTGTTGCGCGCGAGCTGTTCCAAGTTTGTTACAAACTCAGCAGCTGGCTCAAACTTTAAACCTTGTCCCATTTGAGGAGAAATTAAGGAAAAAGAAACGAAGCTGCGCCCAATTTAGCGGTTTGCACAAAAGGAAATCGTGATGGCAGACAGATGCCATGAGACAGATGTGGAACATCTGGAGAGCGCAGAAGTTTTCGTGTGCGCTCATCAGGTGGAAGACTGAAAAAAAAAATCATATTATATTATATTATATTATATTATATTATAGTAGCATAGTATAATAATTTCCACAATTGATTCTTTTTGTTTTAAGCAATGTCTGATAATGAAAATTAGTGATGCCTGTTCTGTAACGCCAAGAGACAAGTTCAACATGATGTAGTTTGGGCGTTTAAGTTAATTATAAGAAATGTGAGTCAATTGTGCCACCACGTGGCCGGTTTGTGTATTGCATGACAGAGTATAATTTTTTTTTTTGTGGGCTGGGTTTGGAATTAGGACACGCCCACTGAAAATATTTTTGTTTCCCCAGACACTGTTTGTTTCTCCCTGAAGTAGACCTCTGCTGACCTCTGATAAAAGTTTATGCTGTGAATTTTTTCAGAAAAGTTCCTGACATTAAATGTGCTTAGAAGTACAGCTCTGTTTTAGTACGATTGAAATGAACGTAGATAGATAGATAGATAGATAGATAGATAGATAGATAGATAGATAGATAAATAGCATTCAACATCTGAAACATTCCACATTTCTATGTCTGCAAAGTAAGCTTGCATGACATGACATGTCGATATTGAGGGAAAAAAACAATCAGATTTTGTGAAATCATTAAATATGACTAATTAGAAAACTGTACAGTTTATCATATTGAGTTCATAAATTAATAAAGTAACATGATAAGTATCAAAGCCATCCATAATCATGCCTATATTTTACATTAATTATTTTATTGATGCAAATCTATTTATGCATCATGCCCGTCATTAAAACTTGTTCTCCCTTAAACTTGCTTTACGTGGAATAATTTGAGGAATTCAGAATGCCAGGAATCAGTGAGAAACGTAATAAAATGCTCATAACTCACGTGTTCCTCTTGGTCTTTCATTTGTAGGCTTTTTCAATAGCTGCACATTAGAAGGCCAGTCGTACAATGACAAGGACGTATGGAAACCTGAGCCATGCCGGATTTGCGTGTGCGACAGCGGAACTGTCATGTGCGACGAGGTGATCTGCGAGGACATGCAGGACTGCGCCAACCCAGAAATCCCCGATGGCGAATGCTGCCCTATTTGCATCGACGGTATATTTGCCACATCACCACGCAACCACCCACTCGCTCCCAGGCGTGCTAGTTTTAATGTCGCCCTCTAGCAGACTTGTCTCCTTACCTGAGCTTGGAAAGATTAAAACCAAGTGAGGTATCTCTCCTCCGATGGCCGTCCTGCTGGAAAGTTGCACAGTCTGGGAGGGCACTACTGTGGATCGATTTTCACACACTGGATTAAGATTGCTTTTGGGATGAGCGCTATTTGGCAATTATGAAAGCTTGATTTTGTGAAAGCAAACACAGTGGAACACTTTTTTTGTTCATGATCAAAGTTTCTTCCTTAACCTTGGGGCAATCAAAATGAAAATCAAACAAACAAACAAAAAATATAGACAATAATAATGATATACAATACATGTCTGAAACACTTGATTACAGACAGACAAAACACTAATTTTCATTTGTATTTTATTTCCTAGGCACAGAAACACCAACTAATGGTGGCAACGAGGTCAGTAACACTACCACCTTACACTAAATATACTGTATTTCTTGTTATTTATGTTATATATTTTTGTATTTTGTGTTTGTTTATTATCCAGTAATTGAATTGTGTAGAAGTGATATAAAAAAAACTATATTTACTTAAAGGTTTAATATACTATTTATTAAAGGCATATAATTTTATTTTGATGCATAATTATGTAAATGCATATATATATTTTTAGGGTCAGGGAGCCCAGGGCCCCAAGGGTGACCCGGTAAGCATTATTTTACACTTCCTTTTGATGTAGTTGTTTGTTGCCATTTTTAACCTTGTTACTATAATTTGGTTGTATAATTCTATTTTAAAACATTATTTGTGTGGAAAAACATTTAATAAGACACATGTTGCTAATATGTTAATATGTTGCTAATATTTCATGTATGCAACAAAAAACATTGACTCGGTTGTTTATATAAATCAGAAATAAAGCCATGCAGATGAGTAAAGTGATAAGGACTCATTTTGTAACCTTATGACCTTATGACCTGTATAAACTTTGACCTCTGCCAGATAAAAATTTTATGTGGGGGCCTTTATATTTTAACTTAATGCTGTGTCCCAAATTTTAGTGTATTTGCTCCATATGAAGTTTTATTTCTGTTTTTTTTTTTTTAATATACTGTTGGTAATATATAAAAGTAATTAATACTTCAAAATTATACCTTTATAATTTTTAAATATATTGATATATTTGATTTTATAATTTTGTTATTTCCAAATGGGACAATATTTGTATTATTATTATTATTATTATTATTATTTAGTTTCATTATTGTTTCCTATGTTCTGAAATGGCACTTTAAGATGTGGACTTGTTGTTACATTAATATAATTAATAATTAATATAAATTCTGCATTGGATCAACAGGGTCCACGTGGAAATCCTGGTAATGATGGCATGCCTGGAGAGCCTGGACTTCCTGGACCTCCCGGCCCCCCTGGACCCCCTGGTCTTGGTGGAGTGAGTATATCACTTTATACTTTTTCCACAGATAATGATGTGCAAAGCAATTCCATGCAGGGTATCATCGGATCAAACACTATGAGGCTCAAGCACAAAATCCTTTAACTTAAACCTTACTGTAGACTACAGCATCTGGTTATCTGGTAGTGGCAATAAAATGGTAAAATCTCTAAGGCCTCAATTAAAATTAAAAGCAATCTATGGAACGATATGTGTTCTTAGTTTTACACTAAAGCTTGTGCGCCCATGGAAAACCATGTCCTCTCCTTTCTTCCATAATTCTCCTGTAAATCAGCACCACCAAGATGGAGAGCAGTTTTAACACCTTATACTCAGGAGCTCCAAGTGCTTTATACATTCACATGACATGAGCAGCGTGTGTGACACCAGTGGCAATGTGAAGAAACTCCAAGTAGAAAAAAAATGTCTGCATGAAAACTGTGATAAAGAATAATGCTGACACTGTGAAGGATTTAAGTTTAAACACTAATATGTGATCTAAACCAAAATATTGTAATACATAGACATTTGTTAAGTGTGTAATCGACAGATTATTACAGGTTTTAAAATATACATTTTGTGTGTTCTTTTACAGTACAACCTGCCCCAGCTGTCTTACGGTGGTGAGAAATCCAGCGGCCCAGCTGTTCCTGGACCACCAGTATGATCATTTATTAATCTCCCTTCTCTTCAGAAACCATTATTCCCAACATGTTACATGTTAACTGTGATCAAACCTTACAAAACCGTATAATCTTTTATTCTATAGAATTACACATAAACAAGCCCCCCCCCCCCCCAACTTAATCTTACACTGATAAATGCATCATACACTTAACGCCTCTCTGTGTCTCTCCTTCAGGGCCCAATGGGACCCCGTGGATCTCCTGGACCCTCAGGTTCTCCTGTAAGTTTTCTTTTCTCCATTGTCTAAAATGTGCTCAATTATTAAGTTCATTATTAAAAAAAAAAAAAAAAAAAAAAAAATTTACAGCCAGTAGAGCAGTGTTAGTGTCATTTGTTTCACCAAATTTTTCCTCTGACATTTTCTCAGGGACCTCAAGGATTCATTGGACCTGCCGGTGAACCTGGCGAGCCTGGCTCACCTGTGAGTATTTACTTCCTGCAGCGTTCTTTTCTTATGCTGTGACCTCACTTCCATGCTCAGGAGATTTTACTTCCTTTCCACAAACAGTAGAAGATTTCTGTTAGAAACAGATTTGTGTTTATAGATATCAGGAATTTATATCTAAAATATTACTATTATAAATATATAAGACATATTTATTTATTATAAATATACACATACCTGTCTATTTAAATATATTTCATGATTCTTACTTATTTATTTTTTATTCTTTATTTTTTAGGGTCCTATGGGTCCTCGTGGTCCTGCTGGTCCCCCTGGAAAGAACGGAGATGATGTAAGTCCATGATGAATTAAAATTTTATTTAAAATAAGGATAGTTCTTAATATTTTCTAAAACACATGCAACCTTTTTTGCAATAGCTATTTAGATACACTTTCTATTTTAGATTTTTTTAAATATTTATAGACCTGCAGGTTAATTATTATTATTATTATTATAAAATCTTTTTTGGATATACTCAGGGTCCTATCATTTGCTGCATCATTTGTGCAAGTCTTTTCACTTTTCACTTTTACTTTTTTAGGGAGAGGCTGGCAAATCTGGTCGCCCTGGTGAGCGTGGAGCGGCTGGTGCTCAGGTCTGTATAGGAAGAACCTATTGCATTGAATAATAGACAGTTACATTACGCATGTATCATTGGTAATGTAACTAATTAACCAAAATCCTCTCTTTTACTTACACAGGGAGCTCGCGGTTTCCCTGGAACTCCTGGACTTCCCGGCATCAAGGGACACAGAGTAAGTAGGACAAATCACGTGAAGTCAAAGCCCTTTCAATTGACCTGTAAACTCTCCGTGACCTTTTTAAATCTATCCCTTTATCTATATTTAGGGTTTCCCTGGTCTAGATGGAGCTAAGGGAGACAGTGGCCCTGCTGGACCTAAGGTATGATTCCCTCTTTGTAAACGTGCATACAGTATTTGGATTGAACTTTTTTAAGTTATCGTTGGAATTTAGTTGTATTTATTTGTATAGAACTGACTTGGGTTGTATGTTGTTTTCAGGGAGAGTCTGGTTCACCCGGTGAGAATGGTGTTGCTGGTGTTATGGTAAGTCAATTAGCTTTTTTTTCTTTTGTGCGAGACAGAAATATATACCAGTATGATTTAAAAAGCTGAACGTTTTTTCCTCATTATTTTTTAGGGCCCTCGTGGTCTGCCTGGTGAGAGAGGCCGCCCCGGACCTTCTGGACCTGCTGTAAGTGTCTTGAGAATAAACATATTAGACAAAGACCTCATCCTCATCCAACGTGCACTGTTCTACTTAAACTCTTAGGTCACTGTTTTACATAAACTGTAGCATTAACTTGATCAAAGGCGCTAATAATTAAGTAATATACATCATCAAACATAGTCGAAGAAATAGGAGGTAGGGAATTTATTAAACCTAAATATTTACCTAATTTTCTATCAATGCATTCAAGCATGACTGAAGTTTTAATGCACAGTAAGTTCTAGTGTATTTTATGTATTCATTCTATTTGATCAACTAATCTGGGTAGCTAAACTAGTTTAACATATGATTTGTTATATGTTTCCTCCCACATTTCTGTCAGTTAGATTTATTATTTTTTTTAACTGTTGTTTGTATTTGTTTACCTAGGGTGCTCGTGGTAATGATGGCAACTCTGGCCCTGCTGGACCCCCTGTAAGTATTACCTGTTCTTTTGTTAGATACAGCATAATGAATAAAAAATATCAAAATAATAACTATTATCTTTTGATCATAGTGTATAAGTGGCAACTTTGCACTTCCATAAGCTGACCTGAATTACATAGAACATTTTTAAATCTATTGTGCTTTAGCAGACAGTTTTAAAGTTGAATAGGGAAAAAGGCAAAGTAATGCAACTTTTTTCTTGTTGTCTGATTCACGCTTTTAGGGACCCACTGGCCCATCTGGTCCACCTGGATTCCCTGGTGGTGCTGGAGCTAAGGTAGGTTTTAAGCCTCTCCAAAATACACCCACTCCTCCTCATCGTCATCATCACCATCACTATCATTATTATCATCATAATACTCATGCATTATATTTATTCTCCTGTTAGGGTTCCTTAGTATTGATTAAAGCAGGATTACACCTTAAAGCACTTCTCTCTTTAGAGACAGTCTTATCATATCTATATACACAAGTAGATTTAATCATTAATATAGACAAGATATGTTTACATAACCTAAGCTGCATGACAAAATGGCAATTTGCTCTGACTTGTCCTTCAAATCACACACAATAGGAAGGAAAAATTGAATGAATAAGTTCTTTCAGATTTGAATCCAAAATTAGAAATGACTTGAACCATTAAGGGTTTAGTGCCCAACTATGGCAGCTTTCAGATTAGCATTCCGAAGCCTTAATTACTGATCAAGTACTGCAATCCTTGCCTCTTTGTATTACAACAACAATGACATTACCCTCTTACCCGATTACAGGGAGAGACTGGACCCTCTGGAGGCCGTGGCTCAGAGGGACCTGTAGGAGGTCGTGGTGAGCCTGGTAACCAAGGACCCGCCGGACCTGCTGGACCCCCAGTGAGTCAATAAGTTTTTTATTTGCTTGTTTGTATAATTACAGTTAATAGCTTTTAGTCTGAACTTAACTTTACTCCTTCTCTTTTTAGGGCCCTCCTGGTACTGATGGAAGCCCTGGTGGCAAGGGTGCTCCTGTAAGTATTGTCGATTGTACTTTTATACTATTATATTGGCTTTTATACTATTGGTCTTATTATTAGGAAACTTCTTATTATGATAAGCAGTTATAATAGAGCACTGCTTAACCATTATTTTACAAACTTTGCGTTTTGATGATATGGATATATAACATGGACTTTTAAATAAATGAATTATCTTGGTGCAAACTGTAACTTAAAACTGGTTAAAAGTTTTTCAAACCAAATTAACAGTAATAATAGGCTAAAGTCAAGGAAACTGGTTTTCAGAAAGGTTTTAGCAGTTTCTGCTATTGTAGCATTGTTGCTACAGTGCTTTACAACATGTCACTTCATTGTATTTATGTTAATCATATCAGGAATGCTTCATACATCATTCAATAAATATTTATTTTAAATACTTGTATAGGGCCCTGCTGGTATTACTGGTGCTCCTGGTTTCCCTGGTACTCGTGGCCCTGCTGGACCCGCTGGATCTGCTGGTGCTGTTGGACCTAAAGGACTTAATGTATGTACACTTTTGTTCGAACATAGATCTTTTAACGTTACTTCTGCAGTTTTACAAAACTGTCAGTGACTATGATGTTTTAAAACAAGCAAACTTTAAGATGGACCTGATTTTTCATCCTGCAATCATTCATGAGTTGATTAGTATCTTTACATTATTTGCATTAGAGGAGGTAAATAGGTTTTGAAGGTATTTTGTTTTATTGATCACAGGGTGATTCTGGTGCTCCAGGACCCAAAGGAGAGCCTGGTCCTAAGGGAGAGCCTGTAAGTATGCCTAATATGTAACACATGTTGTATATGAAATCTGATGATGACTAGGATTGATGGTCTTATTCTTTTTTTTTCTTTCTTTGCTTTCCTTTTATACAGGGACCTTCTGGACCTCAGGGTCTTGCTGGACCTTCTGGTGATGAGGGAAAGAGAGGAGCTCGTGGTGAGCCTGGTGGTTCTGGACCTGCTGGACCTCCTGGTGCTCGTGTAAGCCGAAAATATAAAATATATTTGTGTTTGTGAAATTTCCTTGATCCTGTTCCTTCCCAAATTTTGACAGATCCCTCAGAAGTGATTAGCATTTATGAAGGAATTAAAAATGGATAGGAAAAAATAGGCCTTTTGTATACAACACAAGACCATACATACATTTGAGTAATACCCAACCTTAAAAAAATTATAGAAAATCCCACAAAGCAAAATTTCTCTTAAAAAAGAAAAAAGCTCAAATGACCTAGACAATTCCCAAGTGTTACAATTAATAATTAGATTTTTTAAAGAATAACTGTATATATCTTATAGAGCTAATAATTGAACTTATAGTCATAAATACATTGATAACCTGAACTTAACTACAATAAAAAATCTTAATGAATAAAAATCAGAACAGAAATAGTGTGTAAAAATATAATTATTGTACATAATTTTATATTATTATTATTATTATTATTATTATTATTATTATTATTTGTTCACCTACATCTTTCTTTTCAAACAGGGTGCCCCTGGCAACCGTGGTTTCCCTGGTGCTGAAGGTGGACCAGGCCCCAAGGTAAGTCTTTCTTTCTCATGAAATCTTTTATCGAAAATTATTGCATTGTTCATTACAATTATAATTTCAGTAAATTTCTTAGACAATTTCGGCTGGGCTGATTCTATAGAGCTGTCCATGGTCCTGGATCAGATTCACTGACTACAAATCGATTCATTGTGTATAAGACAGATATCTATATGTTGTTTGTATTTTCCTGCATTTTAGGGTGCCCCTGGTGAGACTGGATCCAACGGACCTGCTGGACCTCAGGGAGCCACTGGAGAATCTGGCCGACCTGGAGAGCCTGGACTGCCCGGCTCCAAGGCAAGATTCCTGTCTTTTTTACCCATCTTGATGATTATTTCCACATTTTTTGTTTTAGTTTTATCTTACTGTCCCATGTATCTTGTTTAGGGTGTGACTGGTTCCCCTGGTGCCCCTGGACCTGATGGCAAATCTGGACCTTCTGTAAGAGCACACATTAGTATAATATAGTTCAATATGGGAAAATATACTGCATTTGACACTAACTTACTCATGTAACAGAATGTTAACTGGGTGACAGACAGGGCATTGGGTCATATTTTAAAGCTTTGCATACACTTGGGTCTGAGTTGTTTTTAGGGGAATTTAGCATGGTTGTATATTTTTTTTATATAGGGCCCTGCTGGTCAAGACGGTGCTCCTGGACCTCCCGGCTCTGCTGGATCTCGTGGTGCCCCTGGCGTGATGGGATTCCCTGGACCTAAAGGAGCTGATGTATGGCGAGAAAAAACATTTATCACCAAATTATCACCATACTGTTTCTTGTTTAATATTAGCGATAACAATTTGTGCATTTAGACTACTTATATATGAAACTTATATTAATGTATACTTAAAAAACAAAAAAATTAATTGCAATTCCATCCTCTTGTAGGGTGAGGCTGGTAAGCCTGGCGAGAGAGGAGTTGAAGGACCCGTTGGTTCTGTGGTGTGTACTCTTTCCTCTCTTTTCCTCTAAAGAATAAACATGTTTGTATTTAAAGAGTGTCTAACCTTTGTACTTGCGAAATAAAACCTGTGTGATTTTTTAAAAATATTTTTTATAGGGTGCCCCTGGTAAAGATGGTGATGTTGGTGCTCCTGGACCATCTGGACCTGCTGTAGGTTATTCATAATCATAAGAAATAAATATATATGCTTGTATCATATTTTGTTTTCATGAAGTTTTCTATAACAGGGACCTGCTGGAGAGAAAGGAGAACAAGGCGCTGGTGGAGCACCAGGATTCCAGGTAGCCGTTGACCTGTATAGTAAAACAAGCTCTTTTGTGTTAGCTTCAGTAGCAATTTTTTATAATTATTTTAGGCAAATTATTTTTATATTGTGCACCATCAATCACTTTCATGCTTTTTTTTTTTTTACCGTTATAGGGTCTTCCTGGAACTCAGGGTGCTACTGGTGAGACTGGCAAGGCTGGTGAGCAGGTGTGTGCCAGTGCAGTGTAGTGGAAATGTAGTATCCACAGCTTTCTGCTACTTGTGTTTGTATTAAACATAGCCCTAACATAGGGGTTTTGGAAACAAATATGAGGTATATTGCATTCCATGGTCAGTATTAACTGTTGATACGATCTGCTCCTCTGAGTAGGGTCTGCCTGGTGAGGCTGGTGTTCCTGGACCTTCTGGACCCAGAGTAAGTATCGCTGTGGTCAATTTTAACTTCCTAATAACATTATATGCCTCGTCTTAACAAGAATCGCAATTAGTCTACCTATATTTGTGGATGTACACTTAAATCAATTTCCCTTTCTCAGGGTGATAGAGGTCTTCCTGGTGAGCGTGGTGCCACAGGCCCTGCTGGCCCCACTGGTGCTCGTGGCTCTCCCGGAGCTTCTGGTAACGATGGTGCTAGGGTAGGTTTTGCATAGCTCACAGCTTCATGAGAAAGACGAATAAAATCTGCATATGTATTTATGAAGCAATATGGGTCTGTTTATATTTAGGGAGATGCTGGTGCTGCTGGAGCTCCTGGTGGTGTTGGTGGTGCTGGTCCACAGGGAATGCCTGGTGAGCGCGGATCTAGCGGACTTCCTGGCCCAAGAGGAGAAAGAGTAAGTGCTGAACATCACATTTTTGTATTAAATATGTGTCATACATCAAAACGTTTTTAATTACAATGGCCAGCTACATTGGAATATAATCCATAACAATGATAGACTCTGGGTCTCAAATTCCAACCCAGTCAGTTCAGAGTAGTGCATCTTACCAGTTACTAGAAAAATGTTCAGAAAAAAGCATTTAACCCTTATTATAATGTACAGAGGCATATTTAAAACAAGGTTCCATCCAAATTTTCCATAGCATATGAAATTATGTGTGTCTATAAGCCAATTTATACATTGATCAAAGATACTTCTAAAATATTAATTAATTAAGGTTATTATTAGACCACTGAGAAGGAGGAAAATATAATCTGTAAAATATACGAATTCAGTGTTGTGCAAGAAAATAAACTTTAATTAATTACTCTTTCACTTGAATTTGGAGAACCGTGTGTGATGGTGTCTTTACAAGGCCTTTGATGTCTTTGATAGGGTGACCCTGGACCTAAGGGACCTGATGGTGCTCTTGGAAAGGACGGTCTCCGTGGAATGACTGGCGCTATTGGTGCCCCTGGACCATCTGGCACTGGTGGAGAAAAGGTTACCAAAGATGCACTCGTTTTGCTTGGTTGTTTGTTTATTTTTGTTTGTAGTAGAAGCCATGACAAAAAGTATGTGTAAATTTGTAACTATTTGATTGTAATTATGCATGAAATGTATTGACTATTGGAACATTAACTGTCTTTTCCTGTCATGCTAAAGGGAGAACCTGGACCTGTAGGACCTGCTGGATCTACTGGACCTCGTGGTGTGCCTGTGAGTTATTTATTGTTATTTCATCAATGCCACTTAGAGCAGCAGGCTGCTATTAATCTTTACATAACACCACAACAGAATATGACAAATAAAAAGTCAAATACACTGTTACTGTTTGACTTTTAACATGACATTAAAACATGAGATAAAGGGAAAAGCTTAAATAACTGCACAAAGAATCATAACAAGTGGGAATTACAGTAGAAGATGCATTTAAGCAATAGACTTCTAAATTACTGATCAGGATAGGGGTTCAAGCCCCAGCTCCACCAAGCTGCCACTTCTGGGGGTTTGAGCAGGGCCATTAACCATGTCTGCTTTAAAGTTGCTGTATTAAGACTGTCCTTTACCCCAGCTTTTCACCTGTGATAGGCGGAGAAGTAATTTAATTGCACTTTAATGCCTATATATGACAAATTAAGGCTTCTTTGGCAGGGCTAGCTGACCTTGACTATGATCCAAATCCAGAGAGTCAAGTTCATGTCCTTTAATGGGGCTTGGATGGATCAGCTTCTTTCATGAAGACTAGCTTGTGCTCTAAATATCAGTAGAGACAAGTCACTACTTTGACATCTAGCTCCAGTAAATAGGCTTGGAGATGATGGGTCTATTCAGTGCCCCGATTCTAATGTGACCAAAAGTATTCAGACAACCGGTCATCACACCAATATGTGATTGTTAAACAACCCATTCCAGATTAAGTCCCATCTTTGTTTTCATAATAATCTTTATTCTTCTGAGTAGGCGTTCCACTAGTTTTTGGAGTGTGTCTATGGTGGCTTGTGCGCATTTACAAAGAGTATTATGAAGGTCAGACATAGATGGAACGTAAAGAGGCTTGGGTGCAGTCAGGGCATGAGTTCAACTCACAGAGATTCATTAGAGTTAAGGTCAGAGCTCTTTGCAGCTCTTCCAGTCCAAACTTGGTAAACTACTGTATGTCTTCATAACGTTTACTTTGTACCACGGGGCACTGTATACTTAAACTGGTTTGGGTCTTTTTGTTAAGCAAAGCAGAAGAGCTAGGTATGTTAGTGCAAGATCTGACTGTCAGCAATAACAATATAATGTAGATAATATCCTCACACTGCAACCTTTTTCATTTAAAGGCAGTAAAACTCCTTAGGTTGCTTTTCCCAGTCTATAACATATATATCAATATATCTTTACTAGGAATTCTACTAGAACTTGTAATAATTTTTTGGCTAGCTAATGGAGCAATTTCTCTTTAAACTACCTAGGGTGACCGTGGTGAGCCTGGACCTTCTGGACCTGCTGGATTTGCTGGACCTCCTGTGAGTATCCTCTTTTTCTTTATGCTATCAGATATATGGTTATTTTTTAGGCAATATTCAGTACAGAAAGGAAATACTAAAAGCTATTGCCTTTTACACTATAACAGGGTGCAGCTGGTCAGCCTGGAGCCAAGGGTGAGCATGGTGACTCTGGACCTAAAGGTGATGCCGGAGCTCCTGGACCTCCTGGACCTGTTGGTGCTGCTGGACCTCAGGTAATTTACCATAAATTGATATACAGAGTATTTAAATGTATATATAGACAAATGGACATACTTATGTAAATGTTTCTCTTTTCTATAGGGCCCTGCTGGTGCTACTGGAGCCAAAGGTGCTCGTGGTGGTGCTGGACCTCCTGTAAGGACCTGTTATTGACACATATTTGATGCTTCCAAAAAATACTTTATGCTGTATATATGGTAACAAAACTTATGTATAATTAGTCAGGGTATACATCTTTATTTTTTGTAGGGTGCTACTGGTTTCCCTGGTGCTGCTGGTAGAGTTGGACCTCCCGGCCCTGCTGTAAGTTACTTTCTCACAATTACCTCATTCTCTTTCCAATCCAATCCATTCTCTTTCCAATCTCTTTCCAATAAGGCATTATCATCACCCCATAAAGTATCAGCTTTAAAATGGACATTGCGACAATGTCTTACATTAAACTGAAATTACATACTCATATATCTCTACCTTATAGGGATCTGCTGGACCTCCTGGCCCTACCGGCCCAGGTGGTAAAGAAGGACAGCGTGGTGCCCGTGGTGAGAAGGGAGTAGCTGGTCGCCCTGGTGACGTTGGTGCTGCTGGACCCCCAGGACCTCCTGGAGAGAGAGGTTCTCCCGGTTCTGATGGACCTAGCGTATGTTACTACTTTACTTTTTATATCTATTACGTTGTATTAAATTGTATGTTAGATACAAATATTTGTCACAAAGCAACTTCCGGGTATAAAATTTGCACTTAATTTTATTCTTCAAGGTTGAAGTTCCATTAGTAATCAAAATAAAAAATTCTCTCCCACACAGTATTACAAGGGTTACTATTGTAAAAGTATTAATGCCAGAGAAGTCATTGTCTTTTGATTTGTTTTTTTCTCTAGGGTCCTTCTGGCCCCCCTGGACCTCAGGGTTTGAGTGGAACTGGTGGTATTTCTGGTAGCCCTGGACAAAGAGGAGAGAGAGGCATGCCAGGACCCCCTGGAACAAGTGTGAGTCTACCATACACTAAGAGTCTAGCATAGAATTTTAGTCACTTAACGCTTAAAGGTTTTTCTTACTCTCTAATCAAGACATAACACTAGTCTACATCTGTTCAAAAATGGATTTTCGAAAAGCTGATTATGTTTTGTTCCCCACTCAGGGAGAGCCAGGAAAACAGGGACCTAATGGTGCAGTTGGTGAGCGTGGACCTCCTGGCCCAATGGGACCCCCTGGTCTGAGTGGTGGTACTGGTGAGGCTGGACGTGAGGTAAGAAAACCTAGAAAAACTTTCTAGATAGTTTATTAATTTTTAAAAAGCTGATAGATGCTAAAATGTACTGGAGAAAACCTTTCTCTTTTGTTAACTTTCTGTTCTTGTGTCATTGCAGGGTAATCCTGGTCATGATGGTGCCCCTGGTCGTGATGGTGCTCCTGGCCCCAAGGTGATTTATACTGTCTTGGCATTTTTAAGCTTGTATTTATTTATTTTAAACTTTATTTTGGGCAGTGCAGTAATTTAAACAGTATGATGCCCTTCATCTAACAGAACAAACATATCAAAAGAATCAGTATTCCTATTTGTGTGGGTGTAAGTATATGCTGTTTACCTCAGGGTGACCGTGGTGAGGCTGGACATGCTGGTGCCCCAGGTGCTCCTGGACCCCCTGGTCCTCCTGGCACTGTTGGCCCATCTGGCAAACCTGGAGATCGCGGAGAAGCTGTAAGTTCTCAGAGCTTTTTTATTTGTTTTTACTAGAAACAGCTGGATATTTTTAGTTAAAAAATAACTTTGTAATTATTTAAAAATATATATATATAATTATTAATACAGTAAATGGGTTACTCATGTCTTGGTTTTCTCTTTAGGGTCCTGCTGGTCCCGCCGGTATTTCAGGACCTGCTGGTGCACGTGGTGCCGTTGTAAGTGCACCAAAGTCTTTGTCTTTCCAACTTCAAATAACACTTTTTGTCAGGAATACTTAAGTCAATAATTATTTGTTATTTGTTACTTCTATCTATCTTTTAGGGCCCTGCTGGTCCTCGTGGAGACAAGGGTGAGGCTGGAGAGACTGGAGAGAGAGGCATGAAGGGACACCGTGGTTTCAGTGGCATGTCTGGCCTGCCTGGACAGCAGGTAAGTGATCATGCCAAATTTAGATTCAGATTTAGTCCAAACAGTGAGACTAACCAATGATTCAAAGAAATATAATTAGAATTCTGTGCTACTTTGCATTCACAATATTGTACTTTTAGGTTGGTATCTCCAATAAGTTATGTTTATTATCATTTTGTGCACCCTTAGGGCCCCCCTGGTGAGGCAGGACCTGCTGGACCTACTGGGCCTGCTGGACCCCGTGTAAGTCTTTGATACCAAATCTGTAATGTTGTTCAGAAAGTGGTTTTGAATTTTCACATTTTTACACATTATTATTTACCAATTTGCTGCTCATTTTAGAGATGGTACTGTCATTCTTGTTATAGGGACCCGCTGGCTCTTCAGGTGTTCATGGTAAGGATGGCATGAATGGTATTCCTGGACCTGTTGGACCTCCTGGACCTCGTGGTCGCACTGGAGAGATGGGACCTGCTGTAAGTGGCATAATTGTTCATTGATTTATTTCAATCTGTGTATCTAATTTTGCCTTCAAAAGTCTCTGCTGTTCTAAAGCACTTTTCTTTTTGTAGGGTTCTCCTGGTCTTCCCGGACCCCCAGGTCCTCCCGGTCCTGCAGGCATTGGTGAGCCATTCCCCATTTTGCCCCAGCCTGAGAAGGCATCTGACCCATATGGCTACCGGGCAGATGAAGCTAGCTTGCGTGACCGTGATGCTGAGGTTGACACCACCCTCAAGACCATCAGCCAGAAGATCGAGAACATCCGCAGCCCAGAGGGAACCAAGACAAACCCAGCCCGCATGTGCCGTGACCTCAGGATGTGTCATCCTGAGTGGAAGAGCGGTGAGTTTAGAAGAGTCCAGAGAGAGTCAAAGGAATTGATAAGTTCTTTCCTAGACATTTAGGCTTAATTAGTTTGTAACAGCAAGAAACTTATTTCCACCACAATCTGTTTCTAAATGAGAATTCTTCAGTCTCCGACGATTAATTGTAATCTTCTTTTTACTGCTAAAGGTTCCTACTGGGTGGATCCCAACCAGGGATCTCCTCTCGATGCCATCAGTGTCTTCTGCAACATGGAGACTGGTGAGACCTGTGTGAACCCAGTTCGTGACAGCATTCCTCTGAAGAACTGGTACATCAGCAAGAACATCCGTGAGAAGAAGCACGTCTGGTTCGGAGAGTCCATGCCTGATGGCTTCCAGGTATGAAAAAGATGTAATTTCTTTAAATTGATTCTCTTATTGACTGAGCAGTCTTAGTGCTGCCTGCTTTAACTGTTAACTTCTTAATTTTCAATATTCAAGTGGTGCCTTATAATACAGCAAGGCATCAAGGCCATCTGTTTCAAATACATCTTATGTACACTTTCCAGTGCTTTCCAGTGAAATGGATTGAACCTAATTCTTTTTCTCCATCTACAGTTCCAGTATGGCAGCGAGGGCTCAGACTCTGAAGATGTGAGCATCCAGATGACCTTCATGCGCCTGATGTCCAACAAGGCATCCCAGAACATCACATACCACTGCAAGAACAGCATTGCCTACATGGATGAGGCCTCAGGCAACCTGAAGAAGGCTCTGCTCCTGCAGGGATCCAACGATGCCGAGATCAGGGCCGAGGGCAACAGTCGCTCCACGTATACAGTCAGCGAGGATGGCTGCACGGTAAGTGCTCACGTTTCTCTCTGGATGGTATTACTGTTGCCATGTGGCACATCTATTAAGTGTCTCTTGATGTTATGTTTGGACCGATTTACCGATTTCATATTCCTGTCTCCACAGTCACACACTGGCACTTGGGGCAAGACAGTCATCGAATACAAGACAACGAAAACATCTCGTCTTCCCATCATTGACATTGCTCCTATGGACATTGGTGCTCCCAATCAGGAATTCGGCATAGAAGTTGGCCCAGTCTGCTTCCTGTAAAAAAGATAAATCTGGACATTAAAAATGTTGTTGTTTTGTTTCTAGCAATCATCTCCAAATCTTTTTCTATGCATAAAAAAAAAAAAAACCCATTCGGCTGCAATCAGTCCACGTGCTTACACTTTAACATCCTTGAGGACGGTGCTTGTTGTGATCTCGAGAGACGTTCTGCTTTTCTTTTTTTTAAGAAAATAATTTTGAGGACCACTATTGCCAATCAACGTCAACATCATGGACACTTAGCGAGAATGTTTTGAGTCATTTGGCAACAAGAAAGTAATATATACCTGTACTTGTAAAGTGTAAGATCACCCCCCCCCCCAAAGATGCCAAAAATAAGAGCAAACAACCCAAAAGGTCATGAAAATACCCGTGACATTTTTTGCCATTTTTTTTTTTACCACTGCAGAAGGACATTGAAAAAACACAAGTGCTAATGTACAATTTTCTGGTGTTGAATAAATCTGAAAAATGACAATTAAGTGTCTTGTTCTTCTAGCTGAAAGGGAAAAGATGTCAACATCCTATCATCGTGTCACACAGGCTTTAGACTTAAACTTGTAATGGCTACCTCAGGACCAAATCATGTTACCTATGGGTGTTTGGGGGCACTAAGGCAGGTTATTACCACTAAAAAACATACTACCAAACTAAAAACATGAGTAAAATTTGTGAAAAGGTGCTACTTTCCTCTCCAGGTCCTAACTGTGGTGTAAATGTGTTTGACCAAATGTGTTTGTGCTTTTGGGACCTGTTTGGTGCTATTTAGTCTTGTTGTCAATATGATCCATTTGTTCTCTCATTATATTGTTGGCTAAAGAACAATAAAAGCTGAATGTGATGCTTTCTCTAGGTGAGTGAAGTAGGTGGACCGATTGCCAGATTGATTCCCAGGTTCTTTGGGGAAATTTTTTTTCTTTGTGTCTGCACATGGCCCCCCGACTGTCAATTTTTTCATTGTTTTTCTCTTCAAATGCAATGCACACCTTTGATTTTTTTTTTCCTTTTTTGGGAAGTTTTAATTCATTGGATTGTAGTTTTAAAAAAAAAAACAGCGGCACAGAAAGAAAACCACAACCAGACACTTTAATGGTTCCAAACAGAGGATCTGTACTTATTTTGTACATGTATAATATTTCGAGATGTTTTTAATTATTTTGGATGCTGAAATAAAGCATGTTTTAAAGTGGTCAAAGGAATGTTCGGCATGTCATCTTCTTGCCACAGCCTTATTGCCTTTCTATAAAATTACGCTATCTATACTTCAACATAATATTGGATTCACTGGACTGATATGTTTGCACATTTAGGTGGATGCAGAACATGTTTTTATTATGATAAATCTGTCATATTCTACAAAAGTCTATTTATATATTTTCCAAATACATTTTAAACAATTGCTTTATACTTCTAAAAAAGCCGATTATCTGGGGCACTTAACGTCACATGGTACTATAACTTTATCTTTAACAGCAAAACAAAGTGGCACAAACAGTACGCCTGTTAAAAAGCACTGAAACACACAATGCAAAGAAATCATAGTGAGCAGAAAAAACAGCTCTTCCGCAGGTTGTGATAGTTTACTGGGTTTCCAAGAAGCGTGTCCTAAAAAGCAGAAATAGAGTTACATATACACCAGGTTCATTATGAAATATAATAATGAATTGTGCATAATTACTGCATTATAATGTAACTATAAAGCTTTATGATTCAATCAATAAAGCAAATCAATCAAACAAACAAAAAACAGAGATGAGGATTACCTGGGCAGTGTGTCAACATTAGGCTCCCTATGAAGACAAAAAAAAAAAAAAAAGGGAGAGACTTTTAAAAAACCATAAATAGTTATTTATTTCCCCAAATGCAAAACCTGTTTCAGCCACAGGGGGCATTAAAGATGCTTTATTAGTCCAGAATTGATACAGAGAGGTTAAAAGTAAAAGACCTGGACTTTCTCAAATTGTTCTCTGAGCTCTTGTCATGATAGTTTACATGAACAGATAACAAAATGATTCAACATCGTCATGATTTGCTTTAAATTGTTTCAGATGGATTGAAGTTGGTGTCATTACTGCTTCACGACTCCCGGGATCTCAGAGTGTTAAATTGAGCCAGTCTTATTTATTTCGAATTTTTTAAGAAATCAATAAATAAAAAAAGATTATTTAATTTTTAGGATGCTGCATGATTTCTATGTCGCTATTTAATTTATGTTAAAAATTTTGTTTTATTGTGTTAAATGATTGACGGAAAGCCCATCCAAACACGGACTTTTAGAGAAGCTTTCTTTCAAAGGCCACTTGGTAAACCTGTGATATAAACAAATAAATAACATTTTACATTTTGCAATACAGTTTAAAAATAAATATAATATTTATGGTTTAATATTTACATAAAAAAGTCATCAGAAACAATATATTTTTTAAAAATTTAAGAACTTTTTTCGGGTCCTCGAAACATAAAGATATTATTAAAAGAAACAAAGAGTTCTGATCAATGTACACACAAAACCTATATACTATATTTATATAAATATATATTTATATCTGTATCTATATTGATATTTGCTGTATCTCCGACTTTTTAAAATATCAAACAGAATTGTCTATTTATACCTATAAAAAAGTGTAAAGTTTGCATCTGTATATGGAAGATACTGGAAAAAAATTATACATGGAACCATTATAGTAATAGAACACATCAAGATGTTTTGGGGAATTTTTGTCTTTCTGTTTGTCTGTCTGTTTGTGCACACATCACATAAAAACTACTAAACAAATTTTCATGGGGTTTTCACAGGTGTATTTGGCCAAGCTTGAGGTAACATATCGCAATACATCCACAGGCATTGAAGATATGCAAATATAAATTTTAAATGGAAAATGCCCTTATATCATTAAAAAATAGACCTGAAAAAAATCATTAGTTCATCTCAAAATTCAAGTAAAATATTTTACTTGCTAATTTAGCATTGTTTTAGTGTATGCACAAACATTAATAAAATCTTATTATTTTTCCAGTTTAATATTTTTAATGGTAAAGTTTGCATTAAAAAAACAAATAAGCTTTTTTAAGCCTTTGCTGAAACAAGAGTGGGTTATTCATTTCCACCATGTGAGAATATGCCAGTGATTAAAACAGTACAAATACCATGGATAATGTGTGAAAAGAATAATCTCTTACTGCTGAGCCATGATGAGGGGGATGTGGACACTGTCGGAAGGATAATCAGGAGGTGCCCTCTGTCCAGTTCGGGCATTAAACATGGGCAGTGTGGACAGAGGCTGTGGCGCACTACTACGGTTGCCTGCCATGTTCCGCAGCTCATTGCTGTTCCCGTGGATGGTGTGGTGATGGTAAAGTTGGAGCCTGAGCACAACAAATGGAGAGAGGAGAGAAAGAGAAAAAAGAAAGAACAAGAAAAAAGAAACCAGTGATGACTTTTAATATGGACATAAGTCATTATTGGAATTAAGGATTCACTTTCCCCTCCAAAATAAATGTGTTTGTATGAAGAGAATAGTAGGCTAGTAATTTGGCATACGTACGCTGGAGTAATGGCATCACGTTTCTGACTGAAAAAAAAAAACAAAGAAAAATGCAATAAGTCTATTTATATACACTTATACTGTAGGCCTTGTTAGTTTCAATAAATATATTTTTCTGATGTGGAATGAAGTGAACTTACATTCCTTCTCTCCTGCAGCACATGACGTAAGCTAGAATCAGGCAAAGGAGGATGGCGAGAATGAAGGGTACAATTACGGTAATTATGTAGTCAGGGATGAAGTCTCTCTCAGGAGGAGAGGCAGGAGGGAGAAACTCTCCTCCCCATGCCAGAATGCCTGAACCCATGGTTGGTGCTGGAGTAGGAGGCACAGGCCTGGATAAATCAATCTGAGGGAAATAAAGAGGAGACAAATAATAGATTTTTTTTATGACTAACTTGTTTATCTAAAGTGTATGTAACTATTTAAATTATTTTATTTTAATTATCTCAATTATTAAATTATTATAATTTATTTTATTAGCAACCTTGTACATGTTTTGAATTATTCAGATCGTTAGGGCAGTTGTATAAGAATTTCACTGCACATCATGCATGTGTATGAATGTGAATGTGACAAGTAATTTTTTTATTTGAATTCGAATTAGTTCACATTCCTTTAGTTTTCTGTGTATCATTGTGCCTGTGATATTAAAGTAGCCATTGTGTACAGAAGTCTATTATCTTCTATCTTGCTAGAGTTTCTGTATTTCATTTTAAGCTATACCGTTGACATCATTTTTTGTCTGGCATATTTCTTTCATAGATCTTGGGATTGCTGGGTCATAATGTGAAAATACAACCTTGGTGGAACACTAGTCCGCTTCTGTATGTATGTATGTATGCAAAACTTTTACATTAATCTGAGCTCAGGATAGAACCATGGACCCTAGAACTATATAAATAAATACACAAAGCGTTTTTTGTTTAATGTATAAAATAAAATAAAATAAACCTTTGTTTCAACTGTGTACTATTTCACGAGCTGCAGTAGTTTCAGTGCCATGCACAAACCCAACAACAATCTTTTTTTTTTTTGGTTAGATAGTTCATACTTTAACATACTTCATACGATTTTAAACTTAAATGTCAAAAAATTGCAATGTTGGAAGGTCGACGGTTCGAGCGCCAGTTCCCCCAGGTTGCCGATGTTGGGCCCTTGATAATGGCCCTTAACCCTTTCTGCTCCATGTGCGCTGACCCTGCACTCTGACCTCAGCTTCCTAACTGGGATATGCGAAGAAAGCATGTATATGGGACAAATAAAGGCCTAACTTAACTTAACTTCCACTTTTGAAGTTGTGATGTTATATGTGAATGTTTACCAGAGCTGACTTGCACCAGGTCACACAGTTAGCAGGGATGCTGCACACACTGCAGTCTCCACTGATCTTCCCTCCAGCCTCACACTCTCGCAGGTGATCTGCTGTCTGCAGCCTCAGCAGACACTTGGAGTAGGGCTGATCCGACCCCAGCTTCACATACACACTAACACACAAACACACCATTAAAAACCCTTAAATGGATTATTCTTAAAAAAAAAAAAAATAGCACAAGTGACAAATTATAACATTATCTTACGGGACATCCATGATGCACATAAAGCACTGATGTTGAAATCTCCTTCTATAGGTGTTGAATAAATGTCTTCTTTTAAGGATAAAATGTCACCATATTGCACATTTCTTTGTTAAATATGCTATTCTGGTTATTAGTCTCAGATAGGTCCACTATAAAAGTAATGCCTTTGTGAATGAGCTGTTACTAATTAAAATCTGTCTTTCAATAATTCCGCTGATTTTTGTCCTATATTAAAAAAAACATAAAGACACTTTAATTCACCCTTCGTAGTGTCCAGGCAGAGGCAGAGGGACACGTCCACCACGGTCCAAAGCGGAGGTGATGTTGACATAGTCGAGTCTGTCTGTCCCCCAGATCAGCTGAACGTCCTGTTTTATCTCTTCCTGAACCTCGTTCGGTAAGACCTTCTCAACCTCTCTAAGTCCGATGAAGAATTCCGCCTGGTAAGGCATCTGTTTGACTGCGAACAAATAAATGTTGCATGATTGCGGTAGTTCTAACCTAATGTTTTTCTAATTTTATTTAATGGTTGTGTTTACAGGTGCATTATTTTTACCCAGCTTTATTTATATTTATGTGATTATACAATATTTGCTTTTAAAGTCATTTAGAATGAGGTGCACATTTTTTAATCCTTTTATGAGATTCTTATTCTGCCTGTTAACCTCGTACTAATTCCATCAGCGCTACAAAACACTCTTGGTTGGTCTTTCGGCTGCTCCCGGCAAGGGGTCAGCACAGCGGAATACCCAGTCCGCATTACAACGCAACCCTTCCATTTTATCTGGGCTTGGGACCGGCACTGCATCCAGTGGCTAGGGTTTGGGCACCGGCTGGGAATCGAACCCGGGCCTTCCGCATGGCAGGCGAAATACCTACCACTGAGCCACCAGTGCCCTCTAAACACTCTAAACACACAAAACTAACTACCGTGCTGATCATGTAACCAGGGCCTTCTGTGCAAGTGGTTTACCACAAGATACTCACTCTATACACGATTCTATACTGTCACATGTCCATATTTAATGTCTGTAATATACTGCACTTCCAAGCAATATACAAGTGTATAAGACAATTTTCAGTGGTCACATTTAAATTATCTTAATCTTAAATCAGATACGTAGCATTAAAAACACAGTCAGTTTCGGCAAATATCAGATAAAGAAGTTTACATTTATGATATTTGGTGGACACACTTATCCAGAAGCCATTTTTATCTCATTATATATATGAGTACTTGAGGGCCCAACAGGGGCAACTTGTTGGTGAGGTTTTAACCTAGGACCCTCTGATCCATTGGCCGATGCCTTAACCACTTAGCTACCCGTGCCCCTATTGTTCAACCAAGAAGACTAACTCATGACACTAACTCATCACTATGGATGAGGATGTAATGTTTTCCTATAGATTTAGTGGTTGTGAATTAATTGATTAATTGATTGACTGATTGATTGATTAATTGATTGATTGATTGATTATTACCTGCCGGCCCAACGTTTATAACAAGCCGATCCTTGAAAGTCTCGTAACTTCGCTTATTTGTCACAAAAACCTGAATGAAAAAAGTGGGACAACCATCACCAATATAAAATGCCAATTTTACATGACTTCAACATTTACTCCAATCAGATGCCTCGTACCTCTATGATGTTCTTGCCCAAGTCTTGGGGCAGCGGTGTGCCGTACAGGAAGCCGTTGTCATACGGGTGGCGCTGTGTGAAGCGCAGCCAGCGTGGCAGGTCTGGGAACTGCTGCTTGTTGCACTTGAACACCATGGGGTCATTATACACACGTCCTGGTTCCACAAAGAGAGATGGTGTTATAGCGATATAGACAGTGAAACGTGTCAAATGGAAATCTGTTACAGATTTAATATTAATATATAACTATATAGAGTCAGGGGGTGTCCCCACAGTGCTGTAAGTCCTCCCGGAAATCCTAAAAGTCCCACTGAGAGCTAATGGGTGGGATTTGGCTTCGTATGTGACCTAAAATGTGTCATCATACTCCAATTTTAGAAAGAACTCTGGCTTTACACAGATATAACAGGATCAGACAGAGTGACATGACACTTTGGCTCTCCACATAAGGGACAATTAGTTAGAAGAAATTTTTATAAATGATTTCGGCCTTCTGAGTTAACAGAAGAACTTTCTGGTTCTTTATTAAGGATGTTCAGTTTAATATGCAGAGCCAGCTTACCGTAGTGTGTGAGGAATGGCTCGAATTCATTCTGGTAGGTTTCTCTCATTAGCTCGTACACAAACAGCTGACCCGCAGGAGCGTGCGTTATGATGTCAGCTCGGACCAACACCAAGCAGGATATACACACTAAGGAAAGAGGAATGCTGAAATGTATTTGATTTATTCATTTGACAAAGTGCGCGAGGCAATGATAGCATGATGTCAGTCCAGGAAAATACACTTAACCTTTTTTTAATATACTATACTTTTTTTTCATACACACACATTTATGCATAAAATAGGAGACACAGTTATATGGGTTGCATACGGGTCAAGCACTGTTGGCATATTAGAATTATATGTAAGCAGTTTTCTTTACTGGTCGGTTAAAATCTTCTCTATGTATAACATCTGTTCATGAATAAAGCTAAATCAAACATTTCGTCATAAGCAATGTCATTTGGCAGAATCAAGAAAAAAGTCCAAATACTTGCCTGAGAGTGTTAAAACCCAGCTTCCCCTGTCCGCCATCTTGTTTTGAAATTTGACTGACAAGTCCAGCTGAAGGAGACAGTGGCAATCCCATTGAGTTTAAAAGAGAAGCTATTTTTGTATGAGCTGTAAATCCTTGTTAGTGTGTGTGTAGGGATACCACGTCATTCCATGTTGCTTGGTAGAAAAATACATTGCCAAAAACTTACTGTACTGTATGTTCACCAAGGATAAAGTTTTCTTTAGGTCTATGCTGAATCCTAATTACTAATAATCTCTTTTGAGTGATGAACATTTGTTTTACAAAAAAGAATTGCTATTTAATATGTAGCACTGAGTGTTCGCTGCCATATTTATCTCTCTAGAGTTAAAATCGCACACCGTTATCAAAGAAATGTGAATTACAGCACGCACTTAGAACTCATGCTGCTCCATGCTCACAAACAGAGCAGAGGACAAGACAGGTCTGGGGTTGCTAGACATGCCAGGTTAAAAAACTCCACAGCCAGTCAGGATTGTGTTATACAACGCTGCCTGGCTAAAAAAAAGTCGCACATGCTAAGATTTTGTTTGACCACCTTAACCTGGTCATTCAGTACATTCAGGTCACCAATTGACTTCATGTTATAGCCACGGAACATTGAAAAAGAGATCAAATTTGAAGCACTTTTCTATTTTTCCAAATTTTTGTTAGCCAAATTTATTTTTTGTTTACATTTGAAATGTAATTGGGCTGGTACAGTACAGTAAACCTTTTAATAAGAAGAAACAGAGTAGATTGTTTAGCTTCTGGATGCAAATTTACTTTAACGAATTAGGAAATTATTGTTGTTTACAAATGCCCTGTTCATATTCTTAAACACTATATGCAAGGTGATCTTTTTTTTTTGTCTTCATGTATCTTATGGGGAATGGTGTATTATTGTGTAGCATGTAGATCTATATTTTAGTTAGGTACATTATTTTCCGCCAAAACAGGCTACTAGGCAGATTTGTTACATTACGTTGCCCCTATGTGTGAGTGTGTAAAGGTGTGTGTGCACAGTGCGTTGTTGTGGACTGGCTTCCCACCTAGGGTGGATCCTGTTTTGTTCCTGGTGTTAGGAAAGGCTTCAGACCTACTTCTACCCTAACCAGGATAAAGTGCTGACTAAGGAAGAATAAATTAATTAATTAATAGACTGTATTTTTTTAAACATATATCTACGCTATATGGACAAAAGTATTTGGCCAAACCGGCAATCCCCATTCCAGTTTATCCCAAAGGTGCTCGATGGGGTTGAGGTCAGAGCTCTGAGTTCGGGCCAGTCAAGTTCTTTCACACCGAACTCATCAAACCGTGTCTTTGTAGTCCTTGCTTTGTGCACTGAGGGACAAAGGGCTTCCCCAAACTGTTGCCACAAGGTTGAAAGCATAGCATTGTCCAAGATGTCTTGGTATGCTGAAGTATTAAGGGGCCTTAAACTGGGGACGAGGGACCTGATTAAAAAAAAACAAAAAAAAAACAGAATTCAATAATTCACTAATAACAGTTTGTGGTTATTAGTTTCCAGCGCATTTAAGTGGACTAATTTTTAATCCCTAGTACAGCTTGTCAAACATTATATCGCTGTTAATGTCACTATATCTTAGAACTTAGTGGCTTAGTGGTTAGCACTGTCGCCTTGGACCTCTAGGGTTGGTGTTTGATTCCCTTCTCGGGTTTGTGTGCACAGAGTTTGCATGTTGCATGTTGGTTGGTTTTCACCCACAGTCCAAAGACATGGAGATTAGCTTAACTGGCGTTCCCAAAATTGCCTGTAGTGAGGGGGCCCTGTGATGGATTGGCACCCTGTCCAGGTAACCCCACCTCATGCCCTAAGTCCCATGTGAAAGGCTCCAGACCCCTGCAACCTGTACACAGTATAAGCGATATAGATGATGAATGAATATCCATAAAAAAAATTTTTTTTACTGTATTTTTATCCAAGTAATGGTGTCACATAGACTTTTGGTCCCACGGTGCCCCCTGGCGGTCATTACAGCGTAGTACCAGTAGTGCTTTAGGTGGTGTTGGCAGAGATGAACTACAAATATGGGAGATAATGCAAAAGCGAGCTAAATCAAAATACTTTTAGGTATTCCATCAAATTTAATAAAATATCACTTATTATGATGAGCTCAAATATTTCAGAGGAAATTTATGTTTTTCCCATTAATATTAAAAACACAAAAACTTTCAAGTGTTGCAAGTTGCTCCTTTCTTTTAACTTTTCTGAAAACATTTTTTAGAATTTACCAGTTCTGATTTGCTGCTAAAACACCTATATATTTTCTCTAAAAAAAGAAATCTCCACAAATATATTTATAAAATACTATCTAATGATAAATAGAGTACTATAAATAAATAGACTTTTTTATTTACATTTTCTGATTGATATACGGTACGTGTACTACGATTGGCCAATCCTGACCCAAAAGTCTAAACTTAACCTTGTATGATTGGCTGATGTGTCAGATGATCGACATTCCGTCTGCTTGTCCCGCCCATTACTTTTCAATATGCTGTTTAAAAAATAGTGCAGTAAATACGGTAAACAGGGCTTCTACTGTTGGACTGCATTACCGGTACGATGTAGTATAAGCGCACGTGTATTCAACACAGAGGGCATTTAACACTCAAGAGGCTCAGAAATGAATGCCAGATATTATGTAGATACCGAGGGGTTTATTCGGTGAAGCAGGAGGTGTAAGTTTGTTACAGGTCCTAGCTTAAGATAAGAACAATAAGTAACCATTTCAAAGTCGACTTTTAATCTAAGATAAGGGATTTCTTTCAGTTCTTTTCCTCGGGCTTTGTTTTTAACTTTTTTTTTCGAGAGAGAGAGGATGAAAACAGATGACCTGATGAAGAAAACTGCTCTTACACACATGCTGTTTTGCGGTAAGGTTAACACTTTTTTTTAACAGTAATTATCATTTAAATTTATTTTAAGTTCTTTTCGTCAGCCTTTGAATTGTGAAAGAAGCAACTGCTAACTGGTTTAGCGAGAGTGAAAGGAGAATTGACTGGACGAATCCCAAACGGGATACACTCTTCCTGTTCACGTGCACTCTGTAGGGTGTGTTCTATAGGAGTTTCGCTCACTACATAGTGCCCTTGATGTCCGTTTAAGATTCCGAACGCACAGTTTAGGCGTTTGTTACTTTGTTGCTTTTGACGCGTCTGATCTCAGAAAGTTCTTTAAGATGATCTGGGTCTTTGCTCAGCTCGTGCACAGGCTCAGTTCCGCTTTATTTCAGCGTTACTTTGTTGAATCTGTTGTGCAATCCTTGTTTTCCTCTCGGCTATGACGGGTGCAGTCCCAGCACAAACGCTGCATCAGTGCTAATGCTCTCACTCAAACCCAGGTCTTCCCACATTTTAATATCAGTCGCAACAACAACAAAAAAAAGTGGAAACCGCTTCGATTACACTTTATGGCAAAAGCAGCCATGTTGATCTGACGTCACTTGCTGCAGTTTTTCCATTTCGGGTTTCTGAGGTCAAATCCAGCGTTACCTGTTTTTTTAGTATTATTTATTATTTATTTTTAGAAAGCCTCTAGTTGAATGCAAGCATTATTTCTTGGCCCTTAAGGAATCCAGGCTCTCAGTGTGCAGGGATCAGTTCAGGAATAACACTTATAGGTACACTATATGGAGAAAAGTATTTGGTTAATTATTGAATTGAGAATTCAGGTGTTTCAATCAGGCCCCTTGTCTCTAGTGAAAGGTAAACGTAACGCTTCACCATACCAAGACATCTTGGACGATTATATGCTTCTCCAACTTTGTGGTGACAGTTTGTGGAAAGCCAGCAGCACTGCGCCCAGTGCACAAAGCAAGGGTAATAAAGACATGGTTGATGATGAGTTCGGTGTGGGACGCCACTTCTCTGCTCCTTGCACTGGCTTCCTGTAGCTGCCCCCATCAAATTTCCAAACGCTGACACTCGCCTACAAAGCTGAAAACGGCTCAGCACCTACTTGCATTTTAGCTCTAATCACACCACGCACCACACCACGTTACCTTTGATTCTCCAGCAATCCTAGACTGGTCCCACAATCTCTAGACTGTTTTCTGTTCTGGCACCTTGGTGGTGGAATGTCCATACAGCCGAGTCACTGGCAATCTGTTTCTTATCCCCCCCCCCTCTCTCTCTCTCTCTCAAAAAAAAAAAAAAAAAAAAATATATATATATATATATATAAACTTCCTAACAGCTTTTGACAGATGATACTTGGTTAGCGACCCAGTAACCAGTGTAAGGAGCTATCCAAGGATGAAATCTTTAAAGCTACTCTGGATAGAAGCGTCTGCCAAATGCCTAAATGTAAATGTGTGGAAGAACTTGCCTGTCAGAGCCCTGACCTCAACCCTTATTGAGCTCCTTTGAGGTGAATTGGAACGAAGATCCCTGTCATCATAAATGCTCTACAGACTGAATGGACACAAATTCCCACAGGAACGGGCCAAAATCTTGTGGACAGCATTCCAAGAAGAGTGGAAGCTCTATATTAAAGTATTTGTATTTTGATACAATAATGTTATTGCAGGTTTCTTCAAAAAATACTTTTGTCCATGTATTATAGATAGCAGACACTTAGTTCTGCTGCATCCTAATCTGTAATAGTCATTTTCAATGTTATTGGTTTGCTTCATTTTCTACAGACTACGTCTCGTTATACTAAAGATGGGCACAGGAGAGAAGAGGTGGCCGAGCCCAGGTGGCTGAGCTGGCACTGAGCTCAGGAAGAATGCAGTTGTCTCCTGTTGGCACGAACAGACGTTGCTTCTTGGCCTCCTCGGCACTCTGCGCCATCGTGCTGCTCCTGATCCCGGCTCTCCAAACGACGCAGCGGCCGGGCGAGCTGCCCCGACCTTTTCCCCATACCAGGCCTGCCAGAGGAGAAAACACTACAGTGTACAAAGGTGCCAGTAACTCTAAGCACAGCAGAGTATCTGGGATAACATTTCCTAGGGACAAATCCCAGAGACACTCGATAGATGCTGACTATCGGGTCAGTTCACGGTCTAAGGAGCCGCTGGGACTGAAAGACATTTTTATCGCAGTCAAAACCACCAGAAAGTATCACAAATCACGGCTGGAGCTGCTTTTTCAGACCTGGGTGTCGAAAGCCAGAGAGCAGGTAGGATATAGACTCAGTTTAAACATGGTAGGATTGGACTGCAAAACCTAGAAGTGAGCAGTCTGCAGTGGGTGACATTCCATTTCCATGAGCTGCGAGTAGGAATGGAGTTTATTTGGTTTCTAGATTCTTCTTCTTCTTTTCTATTTTTTTGATCCATGCATGCCTTTCCTGATTTCCACTCCTGAGCTAAACACTAAGCTTTCTCCACAACTACTGATGTTCATTTGAATTAATAAAATGATTCAACGTTGGCCGGGACTGAGGCTGGAGCAGGATGAATACGGCACTTTTAAAGGTGCCGAGGGGGGGAGGACAGGCAGCTGTTGTTTGGTAGCTGAAAAAGTTGGGAGGGAGGGTTGGGGGTGAAAGGCCAGTGTGTTTGCTTTTGTGCAACATGTATCGTGTGCTACGACACCAGCTGGGGCACTTTTTATCCTGAGCAGGGTTTGTCAGTAGAATTGACTGTAGGTTTTTATTACTTAAGAGAACCAAATGATTGAACTGACGAATCAAACGTATCAGTTAGTCCCTAATTAGCGAACTGGTATAGCAAAGACTGTTATAAATGCCTACCTTGCCTGCAAACATTTGTATAAGTGGTCAGTGTTGAACATCTGCACAATCCAGAGAGAACTGTTTCAGAGAGAATCGGCTGTTTTTGAGAGAATCAGCCTCCTAACATCCAATTCAATTACATCAGCTTGACAAATACAAAGGAGCCTTTCATTGTTTTTTTTTGTTTTTGTTTTTTCCAGCTTGGAATGTCTGTTGGTTCATTTCGCTGTATAAAGTCCTTTTAACAATTATATCTATAATCAAAAACGTATTTCGTGTTTCATCTGAAGCAGATCTAGATGTGAGAAGAATACTGGCTCTCATAATGGTATTAATTTCCTGTAAAGTCTAAATCAAGTGCATGTCAAAGTGGCAGGAGGAGGCACTCTGAAAGAGGCTTTTGTTCAGATGTTGTTGTTTTTTTTTTGCCCCACAAAGAGTAATAAAATTGCCAAATGTGTGCAGACCTGACACTTATTTGTGAAAGAAAAGTGTTCAGGATTAAGGATACGTTGAACGTACTAGCTCGGACATTCCAATCCTGCCACAAAAGTTTCCATAATTCACTGCATGATGAGATCTCAGTGCTACACCACAGCAGCTCTGATCAAAGTTGCAGCAGCTAGATAAACTCCTGGTTTATATTAATGCGCTCAACAGAATACATTATTTAGGGACTCGGATGGCGGCGCCATCCACATAAGCAGATTAAAACCATTTGTAATTGTTTATCAGCACTTTGCAACAGTGAGAGGTGTAAAATTGTAACGTTGCGATTTCTCTGCTTCACATTGTGCCGCTTCTCATCACAGAGCTTTATTGGAGTGAGAGAACAATGTGAAAATGTTTAGTCCATCATTTATTAATAATAACAAGCCATTAAAAAAAATTGTGAGGTGAGCTGTGGTTGTTTAGCAACATAACAAGCAAAGTGAACAGAACAAATGCATAATAGTTATGTTGGTTTAAATTTGGTGCTTTCAAACATAAGACTTAGTGATGCGCACAGCGTCTACACCGCTTTATTCTGTATACAGGGTCAGGGGGGCCTGAAGGCCATCCCAGGATACTAGGGGTATGAGGCGGGGTAAACGCTGGACAGGTTGCCAATATATTGCGCACACTCTTACACTATGGACAATTTGTGACTGTGGGAGGAAACCCACTAAGTACAGGGAATACTTGCAAACTCCATGCACACACAGGCTGAAACCGAACCCGGACACTGGAGGTGCAAGTCGACAGTGCTAACCACTAAGCCACCATGCTGACTTCCATTTTCAAGAAAATAATCATTTTTTGAGATTGGAACACACAAACATATGTGCTTCACATTCCACACACTCTCTATATGATTAATCTCAATCATGTAGCTTTTACAGTACCAGACACAAGTTTGGATTTATTTTCTACATTCTAGAACCGTACTGGAAGTTCATTTCGATTTACCAGTCTCAGAAATCACCAATTAACAGCACCTCAGACTAGAGCCATTGGGAAGGCTTTACAGACCATAAGTAGCGGACATCAATCTTAATCCTAATATCAACTGTTCAGAGGAGATTATTGCACATTTTGGAATGAAATAAAGATCACTAAAGAGCATGGAATATGGAACAACAATATGGAAGTTGTGTATCACTAATTTCTAATCTGAGCGATTTCTTGCTCACTCAGTAAGAAATTTTGGAGAATCTTATTTTAGTCGGTGTACAACCAGGACATGGCCCACATATCAGGAGTGACTGTTGCATCTTAACACTTGTGCTGATCTACAATTTCTGATGATTTTCTGATGAATTACTATGGTGTCTTTCTCAAAAATGAAGTGATGCAGTAATACCAGCTGATCATGTTGAGATTTTTCAGTGACTGGTTTGAGCTGGCTGAATGCCATGGTTTGAATACCCAAGGCTTCCACAGCACTGAAATGTTAGAAGTGCCGTGGAAATGCTAGACAAGAACGTCTCGTCGCTCCGACACAGGATCTGAAATGTATTAAACACTATTGCCCTCTCTCTCTCTCTCTCTCTTTCTCTCAGACATTTATCTTCACTGATGGTGAGGATAAGGAGCTGAAGCAGAAAGCAGGTAACATATTAACCACACAGGGCTCTTTTTAAAAAAAATTTAAAATAATTGATAGCTAACTAAGAATTTAAGGCTCCAGTTTGGTTAGCGTGGAAATGTCATATAAAAGCTTCATAATACTGTGTGGTTTCTTCCTGTAAGGAGGCAACATCATCAACACCAACTGCTCAGCTGCTCACACGCGACAGGCGCTGTGCTGCAAGATGTCCGTGGAGTACGACAAGTTCATCGAGTCACAGAAAAAGTTGCGTCTGGTTATCTCTGTGCGGTATCTTGTTTTTATGTATAAATGAGAATAAGGTTAAGATGTATGGAGATGTGATTACCATCATAACATTTTGGATGTATGGAGTGTTCTATATTACAATGTGTAATTGTTAACAACATAATAGCAGTAATGTTGTCTTTATCCTCCTCCCTTTTCTCAATAGGTGGTTCTGTCATGTGGATGACGATAATTATGTCATCCTGCCGAGTTTGCTGAAGTTGCTGTCGTACTACTCCCACACACAGGATGTGTACCTGGGCCGGCCCAGTCTCGATCATCCTATAGAGGCTCCTGAGAGGGTCAGGAGTGATGGATCGGTGAGTAATTCCAACCCATGAAAGCGATGTGTAAGACTGTCAAACTTTTAAGAATGTCACTGATAAATGATTGAAATTGGAGCCATTATGGTCAGCGTCTTTTAACCATGTGTATAAATTTTTTTTCCAGACATCTGTCAATTTCTGGTTCGCTACTGGAGGTGCTGGTTTCTGTATCAGTCGAGGGCTGGCACTCAAGATGAGTCCGTGGGCAAGGTATTCAACAGTATAGTGTTCAACATTTCCTCCATGTTTATGCATGTACACCATCAGTCAAAAGTTTGGACAAATCTTTTAATTCCATGGCCTTTGCTTATCTTTATTTCTTTCTAAACTGTAAAACGATGCAGCAGAAGGTTAGTTTTGGTCTTGCTTTCCTCGGAAGGTCTTCATTGACCAGTTTCATCAGGGTGCTTCATGGGTTTTGCAAATGCACTTGACAATACTGTTCTTGCAAGAACTGTTCCAGAACAGCTGAACTTGAATAACAGTAACAAGTGACAAATTACTTAATTACCTAATGACATATTTCATGATTTTGGAAAAAAAAATTCAATAGTATTTTACAATGTGTTTTGGAAAAATAATTAGTAAACTTTTTACTGGTACTGTATATCCTCACATTTCACTTTATTGGGAACACCTGTGGACTTACCCTTTAATTTTTGGTGGTAAGTTTTAGGCAAACATGTGGCAGTGCAGTGAATAAAAATCTTTATCAAATCATAAAATCGTGTGAGATTGCACAGCATGTCCAAACTTCAGGTGGTTAAGTTCCAACAGCTGTAGACCATATCAGGTTCCACTCCCGTCAGCCAAAAACAGGAATCTCAGTCTACAGCAGGCAGAGGCTCACCCAAACTTTTTCTAACCTTAAGCTGTAAATCTTAAGTATCCTATGTATATGAGCAGGCATTCCTATTTATGTGACTGATGAGCCTGGAAGTATTAGCATTATTGATGATGTTTCATTGTTGCAGTCTGGGGAACTTCATCACTACAGCAGAGAAGATCCGTCTCCCAGATGACTGCACGATTGGTTACATAATCGAGGCGCTGCTGGAGGTTCCTCTGATACACAGCAACCTCTTCCACTCACATCTGGAGAACCTGCAGAGAATGCGTTCAGTGGACGTCCTTCAACAGGTCCTACTCGCACATTATTCTCACATTGGCTTGACTTTACAGATGTAATTATGGACAGGGAGAGGATGGGAGCTGATTACCAGATCAGTACAGTACAGATGCTAATACTTAATACAAAGCATCCCAGAACAGAAACTTTACAATGATTTGACTAAACAGGGTCAGAATGACGCAGCAGAATGCACATTAGTAGGTAATGATTATGTAATGATGACGCTTAGAGTTCTCTTAACTTTGCATTAATATTTTACATATTGACCTACCACTATAAAATGGGTAAGATAAGCTCCTTATTGGGTTGTAAAAGCACTGTGCAGTAACCGGAACAGTCTCTTTATCAACATCTCTTTTAATAAACATAATTGATCTTTCATAATCCTGCAGCACTTGCTATAAAAGCAGAGTAATCTTTCATTACATCTTTTCTCACTGCATTCGTTTGTTCAACGCTGTAGGTCACCCTCAGCTACGGTGGTTTTGAGAACCGGAGGAATGTAGTACCTATTGCTGGGGTGTTCTCCTTAGCTGAAGACCCTTCACGGTAACATTGTACAAGTTTGTTACTAGTAATTACTTTCAATAACAGAATCTGGAACATAAGTGTGTTACAATAAAAACAATGCTGATATTAGTGTGATTTATTTTGCAGTATGCTACTTTGACTTCTTTATGCCTTATGGATTTTTCCCCCCCTTCTATAGGTTTAAGACCGTTCATTGCTTGCTTTATCCTGAAACTGAATGGTGTCTTCGCAACAGCCGTCACTGACTGCATTCTTCTGGAGGCAAAGCATATTTGCATTGTATTTACGAAGCATGGAGACATAATTTCACAACTCTCAAGGCTTCTCTTGTGCATTAATGCAACTGACTAGCAGGCTGTAGACCATCTCATTTTAGCACATCCTGCAGCCTATAAATATCTTTTTTTTTTTTTTTTTTTTTTTTTTTTTTTAAACTTATCTCAGATAATTTCCATTTTTGTGGATCTGGTTTTATTCACTTTTATTTAAAGCCTTGTCAGCTCAAGGCTTTAAAATGCTGAACTGAGCTATACTAGTAAGCATACCATGCAAAGTGTAAATATCAGTTTAATCTGTATGAGGCGTCAGGTTGCACCTCCAGACAGACTTCCAGACAAAAATAGGAGCAGTTTTGAAGAGGTACATTTGAGTAACATTTCATGGTGGCAATTCAGACCAAGAGCTCGAAGAAGCCTGGAATTTAAGGCCAAGGATATCTTAAGTAGATTTTAGTAAGTAGTGTGTTCACAAATTAATGAAGGCTCTTTTTTACAAGGTTAAGTCAGAGTATGGATTTATATGCATCACCTGAAAACTGTAAGCAAAATGAACTTTTTTAAAAATTTTTTTTTACAAATAATCCCAGCCCTACTGTGCATTATACACAAATCAGTCCTAATATTAAAACCAGCTAACCGAAATTTATCCAGATCTCAGCCGAATATCTCCCTTTTCTTGAAGACCAAAGTCAAGCCAGGGCTCAGACAAACAGATACCTTTTGTTTCTTTTGGTTGGCCCATGGTTGTCACCAGTTTACCGGAGTATAGTTGGTGACTAAGATTGTTCACCTTGCCGTGGTGTTACATTTTGGCTGATCAGTGTAATTATGGTTGAAGACAAGATGCCGCAACAGTAATGCATTAAAAAACTTTTTTTCTATAATTTTTTATTTAAATCAAACTATGATGCATCTGCTCAGTGATGCACAAACATGCCTTTTCACTGCAGGTCAGTGATTCATGAGAACTTGCCAAAAAAAAAAAAGACTAAAGTATTACTTTAGTAGTTAGCAATGACAAAAATGTTGAAATGTGAATTGAAGAGTTTTGAGCAATGCCATGCTGCTACCAAATAATGTTGCTGTTGTTTGACTCTTATCCTGTACTTCTTTTCCCATGCAAATAAACCATGTTGTTGGTTATTTAAGTGTCATTTTATTGCAGTGGACATTTTGTCTTGTATTTAGTATTGACTGCATTAGTAGAGTGGAAATATTTTTGCCTTTAGAATAAAGAAGGCCAGGTTTGATTCCACTGACACAAATCAGTGCACTCTCGATGCCATTTCCAATAAGGGTAAAAAATTGGGAGCATTACAACGTGGAGGGCCTGTGCCAAAACCTATGCCAAATTAAATATGCAGGCATGGTGCTCGACTGTAAATATCCCTAATGGGAGCAACTGGAAGAATTACATTAGTAGTGTATTATATATCTGTGCTGGCGGTATGGTGGCTTAATTGTTAGCACTTTAGCTTTGCACCTCCAGGTTCTGGATTCGATCAGGATTAGTTATCATTGGCTTCCATGATCCCTAGTTAGACTACAAAGGTTCCTAGATGGATGGATATATCTATAATATGAAAAATACATAATTATGTAATATTAATTACATACAGTTACTAAGAAGTAAGTGTGCATGTAAACTTTTTGAGGGTCTACATACACACTTTAAAAGGAAAAACTCTACACCCGCTTATTTGTGCGTCTATCTAATCGGACAATATTGTAGCAGCAGTACAATGCATGAAAAACGTGTTTTTTTTTTAAGTCAACTGTTTTATTATAAACAATTTGGCACTTCTAACTGTAGCGACATTTTCAATATATTGTGACATTGGCAGTTGGAAGTGTGTGGTATATATTAGGCGCACGTGAACCTTTTTTTCCCCTTGAAGTCGAGGTGTTGAAAGCAGAAAAAATGGGTAAGCGTAAGGATTTGATGACTTCGACAAGGGCCAAATTGTGATGGCTAGACGGGTGAGTCAGAGCAACTCCAAAACTGCAGCTTTTGGGGGATGTTTCTGGTCTGCAGTGGTCAGGACATACCAAAGGTGAACGAAGGAAGGAAATCTGGTGAACTGGCGGCAGGGTCATGGGTGGCCAAGGCTCACTGATGCACATGGGGAGTGAAGTCTGGCCCGCGTAGTCTGATCTAATAGAAGCACTAGTGTAGATCAAATTGATAAAAAGTGACCTTCTCAATAATAGGTACAGTAGGTGGTCATATTGTTATGATTGATTTTTTAATAATCCTTAAACCAAACTGCTTGGTACCAACAACCATGCTAGTCTTATGACAGAGTGTGTTATATTTTATGTTATACTTTGACCCATGAACCTTCCCCTGCACACTGGCTTCCTCCCCCTGTATACACCCTGCTCTCCACTCCTCACTCCACAGCTCTCACTGCCAGAGGGAAGGTACTGTATACAAACCCCGTCCTTTTATACGTGGTTAATGCTTTAAAACATCCAAAAGCAGCGTAAACTGCAATTCTCTTACACTTTGTATACTGCAGTGTGTGCTTCCGTGACTAAGAAAGACGAAGAGTGAAGGGTTTCTCGGCGTCCATTTCCACTTTGAACTCGTAGTCATGGAGATCACGTTCACTGGCAAGCGCGCGCTCGTGACAGGAGCCGGAAAAGGTACTTCGTTTATTTATTTATTTATTTTAGGGTGCATGGACATATGTTGTCTTATTTACTTTAATGCACAATAAACTTATTTATCTGTCTGCAATGCACCGTAACTTTTCCAGGTATCGGGAGAGCCACAGCTCTGGCTTTAGCGCGCGGGGGAGCGGAAGTGACGGCGGTCACGCGCACGCAGGCTGACTTGGATACGCTCGTGCACGAGGTAAAAGGAAGCTGCTAGTCAAGATTAGCAAAGATTAGTCTTTATCTTCTCCTCACAGTTACACCTACTGCAGTCCTTCATATCATGTCACCCCCAAGGAAAAAGATTAATAGATAAATTATAAAAAATCTTATATAAAGCGCGTTTTATCCTATTTTTTCCATGTCCCTATTTCTCCCTGTTTACTTGTTGTTGTTGTTTTTTTTTTCATTTTGTCTTTTGCTTTCTTTTTTTTCTATTTGTCCATATTTTTGTCTATCTCGTAATCTCTCTCTCTCTCTCTGTTTTTTGTCTGCGTCCATTTTCTGTCATTCTTTCTTTAGTTTTCTGTCTTTGACTTTTTCAAGTATTATTTTGGTCAGGTACAGTAATCAGTCTATCTATTTATCTATCTATCTGTCTATTACATTTTTCATTTTTCCTTGATTTTTTTTTTCTCTTTCCTTCATTCTACTCCCCCCCCCTGCCTAATTCATACTTTCTTTCTCTCTGCCACTCATTTTTGTTTTGTCTTGTCCTTTTCCTGTCATTCTTCCTTTGTTTTTCTCTTTTTTAGATATCGATCTATTCTTGTCATTTTTCCTGTTTTCCTTTTTTCCTCTTTTCTTCTGTTTTTGCTGTCGGTTTGTCTCTTTCTCGCTGTTATTCTTTTTTGTCTGTCTCGCAGGCTGTTTTCTTGGTCATTTTTAATCTGTCTAATTCCTTTTTATTACTCATTCTTTCTTTGGTTTTCTGTCTTTCTGTCTTTTTTTCAGGTATTATTTCCGTCCATCTTGCTGTCTTCTTGCTCTTATTTATTTATTTTTCTTGCTTTCTGGCTGTTTCTCATTCTTTTTTTCCTTTTGTCTTTCTCTTTTTTTGCCAGTCCTTCTGTATGTCTGTTCTTTGATTCTGTCTTTCTTTCTTACTTTCTTGTTTTTTTCTGTCTCATTATTTTTTTTGTCTCTCACATTTACTGTCTATTGTCTTTCCCTTTTGTCTATCTATCTATCTATCTATCTATCTATCTATCTATCTATCTATCTATCTATCTCACAACACTGAATAATAATATTTTTATAAACTAATTATTTTTGTGTAGGAAATCATTAGTAGTTAAACATGTTTTTAGATTATAGTTCCACCAAGATAGTGAAAGATCTATGAGTCAGACTTACATCTCTATTCAGACTGACTTAAAGAGTTTATCAAGACATTAATATGTCCTCTTGACTTTTTATTCTCAAACATCACTTTTGTAATTCCTATTAAACCTAAAATTGTAGGGTTGCAATATTTTTCTCATCATCCATAGAAGTTATTTTTTATCTTCAGTGTCCTTCTATTAAACCTGTGTGTGTGGACTTGGCGGATTGGGATGCCACAGAGCGTGCGCTGAAGGACATGGGGCCTGTTGACCTTCTGGTGAGCAACGCTGGGTGCGCCATGCTGCAACCATTCCTGGAGATCACAGAGGATAGCTTTGATATGTAAAGACATTTTCACTTCCTTACTTTTACTTAAATATATCATTCTAAAATTGCACATGCTTTAACTGTAACTGTAAACAGGTCTTTCAATGTCAACGTGAAAGCAGCTCTTCATGTTGCACAAGTAAGGAGAGGGGAAAAACAACAAAATATAACCGGTTCTCGCACATTAAATTCCATATGTTGGCTTTAAATGGTGATTTTTAAATGTAGATTGTAGCCAGGGGCATGAAAGCCAGAGGAAGTGGCGGCTCCATCGTGAACATCTCCAGCCAAGCTTCTCACCGTGCCTTTAAAGACCACGCCGTGTACTGTGAGTAGAAAGGAGCTCTTTACTGATAGGTCCTTCAGTTTAAATGCTCATCGTATTCACCTTTTTCACAGACTAAGCATAGAATTTAAGTATGTTTCGTTAAATTAGAACTATAATAGTCATTGGAATATTTAATAATTAAAGGTGGGTTTGGGATTTGGGGTGATGTCGGTGTCCCACTTATGTAAAATAAAGGGGGATCACCCCCCCCCCCCCAGAAAAAAACATCCCATGCAACAACCTAATAATGAAAGGTAATATAAGGTGATGTACAGATTTAAATTCCTTGCTCAAGTTAAAGTATAAAAATACAATACAAAAAAAAACCTGATGTCTCTCTTAAATCACACACACGTATTCGTTATGATTGAGCTTGAGATTTTTACACAAGTCTGATCTGGTGGAGAACACAAATGTTATTTGCTATAGAATAAAAGGACTTTGTATCTAATATCACTGCATATCCTTGTTACAGTGATAATAGATACACAATAAATAGATAAAATTGTTTATTGAACAGAGTTATGGTTGGACTTAATCATAATATTATGATTATTTATAGCTCTACTTATTAGCCAATTATTTTATGGGTAATTAGGTACTACATTGATGTGTGTAATAAACCACTAACTTAGCATATTTAACGCTCAGTACATTTTAATGATTTTTAAGGGAACATTTCATTTCTATTTAGTAAGGGTAATTTGGTTAATTTAGGATAATGAGTAATAAGGCCAACTGTAGCCAACCCTGCTGCTGTAATGAGACCAAAAGCGGGTCCAGAAACACAGGTCCAGAAACAAAGCAAAAAAAATTAACCAAAAAATAAAAATAAAAATATGGCATGCTTGGGAAAACAAAAAAAAAGTTATGATTTTTAAAAATGTTATAAAAAAAAAAGCCTGTTAGGAATCTACAAAAAACGGCAACCAAAGCCACAACTACATAACGAAAATCACGACAGCAAAACCAGAACCTGTACAACAAAAAGCAAAACACAACAGCGACACCAAAAACATTACATTAGTTCAGAAACACAACTGCAAAACCAAGAACACAACCACCAAAACCCCAAACATGACAGTCAGTTCTGTGGATCTTCATATAAGCAGGAAATATAAGCTTAAATTTAAATAAATTGCTTCAACCTGCTTATTTTTGTCACAGAGATCAACATAGTGCTTTTTCTCCTATATCTTTTCAACTTTGCTCATCTTTAATATTATATAATATGCAAATACTTACACCCCACCCCCTCTCCGTCACAAAGAAAGCATAATCCAACAGCAACATAAGACCCGTCCTTGCCATGTTGAGTTTGTTTTGCTCCTGTCACATCCTTCTGTGTAGTTTTGAGCTTAGAAAACTATTTTAATATATCTCACAATGATATTTACTCACTGTTAATGAAGGTGCTACCAAAGGCGCTCTTGACATGCTGACCAAAGTGATGGCTCTGGAGCTGGCTCCATACCAGGTGAATTGTGGTCACCTCATTAATACATACACAGAGGAACTTGAACAGTAAACTTAACTAAATAAGTTGAGTATTTCCAAATATAATATTACAGAATAAAGAGGATCACCCAGTATTTATTCATGAATTTATTACTATAAATGCATGATATAATAAATAATGAAATGAATAATAAAAATTTACTAAAAACCAGTATTTATTAATTCCTTTAATTATCATTGAAAAAAAGTACATTGTGATCAGCAATTACTCCGTATGTCTTATATGGCCTTAAGGGTCCTTGTTCAGTCCTGGTCCATCAAGGCTAATTGTACTAGCTGCCCTTGTGATAACAGAATTTTAAAAAATTATTAAAAAGCTGCTTGATCTCCAATACCATTTAGAAAGTCTTATGTGATCCCAATTAAGCCAGTGTCATTTATGTAGATGAACAGTCCTCATACTGCAAGAGCCAGCCTAGTGATGTCCTGATTGTTATTATAAAATCATATCTCTTTCTCACAGTACACTGGGCATTCCACAGACATAATATACATTTTCTGATCAGATATTTTTTTTTGCCTTAAATTTGGATATAAATGTAATTTTTAATATGTGTCATTTATATTTTTTTTATGTTCAAATTTGTGCAGATCAGAGTAAACTCTGTAAACCCAACTGTAGTGATGACGGACATGGCAAAAATAGGATGGAGTGACCCTGTGAAGGCCAACGCCATGATATCACGCATCCCAATGGGCAAATTTGCTGGTGGGTTATTGTGAGATGTTTTAAGAGGGAATTTATGTACACAGCTGTATAACAAAATAATTAAAGTCCATTAGTTTAGTACAGTGTTTTGAAAAAGTATTTGCCCCTTCTTGATTATTATTCTTTTTTTTCTTTTTTTCAGATTTTTCCCACTTAAATGATTCAGGTCATAAAAAAACTAATTTTGATATTACACAAAGATAACCAGAGTAAATAAAAAAAAAATTTTGAAATTATGATTTCATTTATTAAGTCAAAAAGCTGTCCAAACCTATCCGGCCCTTACTGTTTATGCCACCCGTGCCAAGCTTTAGTTATAAGTGCCAATAAGTCTTTCACATCACTGTAGAGAAATTTTGGCCAACTTTTCTTTTCAGAATTGTTTTAATTCAGCCACATTGGAGGGTTTCGAGTATGAATGGCCTGTTTAAGATCATGCCTCAGCATCTCAATTGGATTTTATTCCAAATTTCACTTAGCTTTCCAAATATGTAACTAATCACAGCTAATTCATGCTTTAGCAAGGGTGCAATTACGTTTTTACATATGATATGGCCAGGCAGGACTGCTCGGACAGCTTTTTTTTTTTCCTTTAAAAACTGCATTTTGTATTTACTCAGATTATCCTTGTGTAATATAGAAATTTGTCAACATAGTGCACTATGTTTGATGATCTTAATTTATTGTGACAAATATAAAAATAAAAATCAGGAATCGACAAATACTTTTTCACAGCACTGTTTATAACATTGGCATGTCCTGTATTTTTACTTATATGGAATATGTATTAAAATAAGTTGAGTAGTGTTAGACTCAAAAAGTCATCTGGTCTTCACAGTACTACAGTACATCTGATAAAACTATCATCTACTGTTGTGTTTTTACAGAAGTGGAGGATGTGGTCAATGCCATACTCTTTCTGCTCTGTGACAAGAGCGCCATGACTAATGGAGCGTTCCTGCCAATAGATGGAGGCTTCCTGGCCTGCTAGGTTGGTGTCAACTCTCAGGATTGACACAGCGCGAAGGAATAATATTAAGTGCAAAAGACCTGTATATGAATGCCTAACAGTGCATGTGTACTCAAGTAACTGGTATTGTAAGCTCTTGCAAGTCTTTTTGGCCCGTGATGATAAAGTTGGATCGATAACTCATTTTGTCTTACTAGAAAAATTTTATTTTGACTGTAATGTTGGCATATATATATCAAATAGATTGACTGAATTCAGTTCTTCTCGGGGGGATATTTTCTGGTAATGCATTATTACAATTCAAACTGAAGAGCAGGAGAAATAAGGTCAAACACATAGAGACCCATTTCAAAGTGTACTTTGTCTGTCTTTTGTATACTATAGTCCATAACCCTAGTCTTATTTTATTTAGGCTTTTATTTTCTTTGGCAAGATACCACCCTGTGTCAGGACAGATGTCTAAATATTATAAATCCAAGGAATATAATTTTATAGCTTCCATGTTGGGCGGCACGGTGGTGTAGTGGTTAGCACTGTCGCCTTGCACCTCAAGGGTGCAGGTTCGACTCCCGTCTCTGTGTGCATGGAGTGTGTGAATGAGTACTGGTGTGTGCCTTGTGATGGATTTACACCCTATCCAGGATGTACTCCTATCTCGCAACCGAAGTCTCCTGGCATAAACTCCAGGCTTTCTGTGACTCGGTACAGAATAAGCAATATACTGTAGAGGAAAAGACAGCAGGACTTAAGCAGACAGTCAAAAAGGAAATAATTTGCTGCCAGTTTATTGAGTCAAGTTATGTTTCAGGTGTAATCCAATAAAAATGATTAAAGTGAAACAGAATTAATATAAAGATACTGGATTAAAGTTTGCTTACATAAAAAAGCAGAGATACAGGAGACTGAAACTGAAATCTTCATTTTATTTTCATCATATATTGTTGTCTAAGGGACAACTATACCATTAATTAAAAGATCTCTTTTTAGATTTTATTTCCCAACGGGATGAAAAGAGCATAATATAAATATTATGGGATCAAATGAGTCATTTCAAAGAAAACACACCATGTCGTTGTCTTCCTGTCCTGCTGTGGACCAAGAGCCAAGACTGACACATTTTCCATCCTTCACTAGGCAGTTAGAATACTGATAAGCACATCGACCAAAAGGCATTTCCATGGAGCTATGGAATGTGCTTGGAATTTTGCTATTGTGACACTTGATTTGTGTGGAATTCCAACATCTGACCCTCACTTCAAATCACTGACCATGTGTGAATAGTAAAGAATGAAGAGTGAAAGCCTGTCACACATTCCAAACATCATGAAACTAATTCTCATTTGAATTTGACCAATGATGATCAACTCAATAGAAGTCTTTCTGGTTTATTCGAGGTAACGCTAATCAGCATTCCTCCAAGCATGCTTAAGATTTTAGATTCCCGAAATGTTCATTTAAATTAACGTGAGTGCGCAGAATAGGTTTGAGCAATACTGATCTGTTCTGTTTACTGCCTGGATGTCCTACTGACCGGATCGTCCTATTTAATTTATTTAATATATTGTTCCTTCTTTTATTTATTTATATTTAATCAGCACTTCTGATCAGGGTTGCGGTGAATCTTAAAATTTATCCAGGGAATCGTTTATCCAGTGTAAGGTTGAAATACACCCTGGAAGGATACCAGTTCATCGCATGGAACCACACCACACACACCAGACACACAAATGTTTACACACATTTACAGTAAGGGTCAATCATAGGTATGCATTGGAGGAGGAAACGGAAAAAAACTCAGGGGACGCCCCCACATACATGTTGAAACTCAGCCACGGTAAACTGACCTTGGGATAAAAAAAACATTAACCCTGGAACTACTCTCAGATCAATAGGACCCAAACATAATTGTTATGATTTAAAAAAGTTTTCCATACTGATATTAAAGAAAGTGAGAGTTTGCAGTCTTCTTGAGCAGAGATACAAAATGGCGCTTAAGTAGCCAGTTTAATGTCTTGTTTTGTACATTTGTATTATATTATGTTTGTAGGCAAACACTTTACAGGCATCCGTGGCACAGTGACATGCTTCCGACCTGCCATGCAGAAAGCCTGGGTTTAATACCCAGCCACTGGAAACAGAGCATTCTTAGTGCGGGTCCCAAGTTTAGATAAACTGGGAGGGTTGCATCGGGCCAGCCAGTGTTAAACCTGTGGCAAGTTGTACTGTATCTGCAGGTCAGATGTTCTGCTGTGGCGACCTCTTAGCAGAAGCAGCCAAAAGAAGAACATCAGTATGTAAACACTGACAAAAAAAAAATGGTCATTTACTTTTGTCAACTTATTCGTACAAAGATTTTATTGTATAAAATAAAACCAGTCAATACAACCAGTACAAAATAAAGATGCACCAATACAGTATGCACCAAAATATACAGTACTGAAATGAAAAGACAAACAACCTTGTTGTAATCTGTGAATTTATTTCTAAATAAACTGTTGGTGTGTTGATTTACTATGGTATGCGTAATGTAAGTGTTTCGAAGTGTGTGTACACGGCCTCGCTGTAGACAGTGTTCATATCGTTCATGCAGATTCTTAACCCGGGTTCCTGGAACAAAGGTACTGCAGACTTCAGCGAAAGGAGACAATTTGCTTGCATAATGCAATGATAGCTCACAGTTGAACACACTCTCCTTGAACATTCCCCACACGTTGGCATCAGGTGGTTTTCAAACTCGGGTCCCCGTTCACGACCACATACTCAACTATGAATAATTTTTCCTCCGTGGAGAGACCCATTTCCAACATTAAATGCACAACACGACTTCCTTGTCACTACTGGGAACACGTGTGTCTGCAGCTATGCCCTGTTTACAAGCGCAAATGCGTGTCCATGATGCGCAAGTTTCAGTACTGTATATTTTGGCACATACAAAAAAAAAAATGTAAAAAAATAAAAAGTGTCCTGGGATTTACTACAATTTCCTGTTCCTGAGATACTAGAAGGCTGGTGTAAACAATTAATACAAAATAAAACGTTTGTTCATTCTGAATAAAATCATGCAATACCACAATGAGATACAAACATGCAAAGTCAGCTCAATACATGATATCTTTAAACCAACATGATTAGAATTTTAAAATCTTTTCCAGAGATTTTACTGTTGTAACTCAGAGGCGTGATCAAGGCGACAACATGTCCAAGTCTCCATTCAAAATGACCTGAATGACTGAAGACATAGTAAAGGAATTAAGAAGGCTAAATTATGGATTGGGTAAGGGTCATTTTTTCGGGCTGTGGTGTCCAAGAGGGGAACCTTGAACGTAAGTGAGGATGGCACTCTGAAGAAAACTAGCTCTCTGTGCCTCATCGTCTCGCATGCGTTGGATCTCCGCTTCCCGTGTGCGCAGGCGCTCGTGCAGAGACGAGATCTCGCTTTCTTTGTCCAGAAGAGCCTCTCGGTGAGTGGTGCTAAGTGCTGGTCCAAAAAAACAGTAACAAGAAAACTATATATTTCAGACAAATAGACATGCTGTATGTACACGTACACTGATGATTCTCAAAACAGGGTTCATGCCTGTGCACAGGGGTTATCATATAGCTATTGTCTGGTTTCTAGATTTTACTGCCAGCCAGATAATAGCCAAATTACTGCACATGTATGGAGTAGCATAAAAATAGCTCTTTTTATTAACAGCAAATATGATGAGCCAACTTTTATCTGATTCATTACCTTTTATCTCTCTCTCCAAAGCAGCGATCTTCTCCTTTAAGCCGCTCTGCACTGTCCTCTCAGCTTGCAAGTGACCGATCTGCTCCTGCAGCTCTACCTTAACCCTCGTCACCTCCGCCACCTTCTCCTGCTCTTTCCCTGCAAGCTCCTGTGGGCAAGAAGGGTATGGCTTTATAACACCTTATACACAGCCTTATATACAGACAGCAATGTTGTTCTCATTAATGTAATAACATTCATCAGGGTTCACAGAGTTCATTCATTCTAGCTTGATTAAACCCTCTTTATGTCAAGTAAAAATAAAACCAGAATGTTTTTCAAATATTGCCAAATATTTTGTCCTATTTAAGGTCCAAGATTTCTCTGCTTGCTGTTTTAGGTTGCAAGATAAGAAGAAAGCATAATACTGTGACCTACAGTGAACTCATTTAATTTAATAAAAAATAGCAAACATGCGGTGCTACCACCCATATGAAAAGAGGCTCGAAGAATCTATGCCAAGGTGCTATCAAGCTGTTTTGGTGGCCCTAACTAATCCACATCGTGTTGCTTTTTCCTTCAATCTGTAACCCGCCTGCGCCCCACCTGCTGCAGCTCATCTATCCTGCGCCGTAGGCCGTCCATCTCTATGCTCTGCTGGCCGACTCGACTCTGCAGCTCCGTGACGGTCTGCTTCTGTTGTGTGCAGTGGCTCTGAGCCTCGTCACGTGCCTGACGTAAGCTCCGTAGTTTCTCCTCCATGATATTTAAATGCTGCTGCTGCAGGAGTTATATACATATGGAAACATCTCATCAACGCAGAAGAAACCAGTAATACACTGTGAATACACGTTTAGATAATCCTATAGTGATTTTTTTTACATATTTAAAAATAATTTAAATCATCCATGCATGGGCCCTACATTTCTGACAAAGATCAATACCTCTTCCAGTCGTACTTGTGCACGCATTTTCCCAAGTTCTTCCTCAGCCTGAGCCCTCTCGGTCACCAAAGCAGCCTTCATTCGGCTTAGCTCCTAGCAAGTAAAAAGGTTAGAATCAAATTTCCTTTTCTCGTAATCGTTAAAGTCTAACTTCTTAGGTCTGAATTAAATTCCACTTGCGCTTCTTGACTTTATACAAACTTTCTGATGAAGAGCATTGAATGGACCAAAAAGTAGGGGGAGATATTAGACTAAATTCATACAACATTTAATAATAATTACAACACTGAGATCTTGTCAATATTTGTACATTACAAATGGCCTGGAAGATACATATCCTCAGCAAAAGTTTATTAAGTACTGAGAAAATCCACTTGAATTATTTTGGAAAAATAACTTCCAATGGACTATGTAAGATCTTGGGGGTGGAGCTTTGTGAACATGGATGTAAATCATTCAATAGTCAAATTAATCTAAACATGAAACACCAACTCTTTGCGGGAAAATTACCTTGGTTAATACACTTTTAATATCATTATAATATGATCAAACAAAACAAGGATTTTTGGATTTATGGTGTAAAGATGAGTCGATCGTACCTCCTCCAGCTGGAGCCGCTGTCCTTCAAGTTTGAGAATACGGTCTTGTAGGGCTCTCTCACTCTCCTCCAGGTGCTTATTGACATGATCGACCTACAGAAGGGAGAACACATTCTCATATAACATATTAAGAACACAATCATGTGTGATGTGAGTTCACTGTATGTAAAGAAAACCTCTTTCTGATGCAAACTGTCCATGTCTTCGAGAGCTTGTTTGGATCTTCTCTTCTCCAAGTCCAACCGTTCTATTTAACGTAAAAAAAAAAAACACTGTCAATGGTAGAGCTACAGAGTGTGTATATATGTGTGTGTGTGTGTGTGTTTGTGTGTGTGTGTTTGTGTGTGTGTGTGTGTGGGTGGGTGGGTGGGTGTGTGTGTGTGTGACGTTACGTTCAGTTTGGGAAAGGCGTAATTTCAGCTCTGCAGTGGAATTGGTCAGCTCCTGCTTCAGCTCAAAGATCTGCTCTTGTTGCCCTTTGCAGCGCCGCTCAGCCTCCTCTAGCTGTACACAGATGATATGGACATTAACACACACTCTACACTTAATGATATCTCAAGCTGATATCAGTGCAGCCTCTCAGGCAGTGTACCTTGTTTTTTAGTTGGTGGTTCCTCTCGGTTAGACTACTGACTTCCCTCAAAAGCTTCCCTTCTCGAAGAGAGCTGTCCTAAAAATCAAACATTACTAGAGGTGGGCTGTTATGTAGTGTGATCTGACCTTATGCTGTTGATTATTTTCCAATACCTGCAAATCACAATGGTTTAATTTCTTTTATACGACAGCACTTTTCTCATAATTAATTCTTTCTAATTTGCTGTGAATAAAAACCGCTGTGGAACATGATACTATACCTAACTATAACTAGTTTCTGTTATCAGTTACTTTATGTCAGTGATATATAAAAATGTATCCAAGAATTTTTAACCAATCAAAATTGAGAATCCAAATAGCTATGAAATAATTAGATTTAGCATATAAATAAAGCAGAAAAAACTCCAACACCTCTTGCAGCTTCTTCATCTCTCTAAATTGCTTGTCCATAAGTTCAGTCCTCTCAGTTTTTGTTTTTGTCAGTACATCTCCCAAGTTATTGACTTTCTGCTCAGACAGAGCCAAAGCAGCTTCGGTCATCTGTAACCTGAAAATAAACAGAAATATACATAACGTTACCTCTGAATAAATATTGGTGGTCAGAACATAAAAAAGAACAATGAAGTCTTATGTGCTTAAAAACTAAAATCTAGATATTTCTATATGCAATAAGGAGGATGCTGGCCTGCTTACTTGGCTGTGAGGGAGTTCACAGCTGATTTGCGTTCGTTCAGAGCTTCCTGAAGTTGCCCCAAGCGAACTGATGAAGTTCTGAATCAGATTTTTTAAAAAGTGTCAATTAGTTTAATAATAATAATCATAAAAAAACAGACAGTTAAACAAATACCTCAGTTCACACGATTCTACAGGCACTGTTTTTTTTTCTACATCCTTCACATGTTTTAGCATCGGTATGATTTGGGGAAACGGGAGAAAACTTGAGAGGAACCCAGATGCAGAACTTCAAATAGAGCTCAGAACTCTAGGTGTTCAGGTGCTCGAATAAAAGGTGCTCAGAACGCACCTTTTATTCGCTACAAAATGGACTCAGAGTAATTTAGAGTAAAAATCATTGAGGCAAAAACTAACCTGCTGCTCCTCCCCATCTCATCTCTCTGTTTATCTATGGTCTCCATTAGACCTAGAAACTAAACGAAAGCAAGAGAACATTTTTTTGATGTATACAGAAAAGTAAAAAATTTGAAGCCAGAGGATTTTTACTACTTCTTGGCAGGTCTGACCTGTCGGTTCTTTTCCTCTTTGAGGATCTGGATCTCCTTGTTGAGCACCTGAGTCTTGGTGTGGCTTTCTCGCAGGGTTGAAATCCTATCTGTATTGTGATCCATAGACTGCTCTAAAAAGAAATGTACTAAATTGAAATATGGACTCCATTGCAAACAGAATCACAATTATTAATATTAACATATTTAAAGGTGGCATCAAGTATCATCCGGGAGGCGTCTATGCGAATGACTTAGCCACTATTGTGCCTCCAACTTACATTGTAAATATAATATTTATAAGTATAAGTATTGAATAAGTATAAAGAAAATACAATCTGGTGCCGTCAGGCCATTGAGGCTCTGGCTGGCTGATCGGAGGGTAAAAGGTTTAAGCCACACCACCACCTGGTAACTACTGCAGGGTCTTTGGTCAAGACTCTTAAACAAAGACATCCCATAAAACCCCATAAAATTCAGCCCCTACATGTATGGGAGGGTTGTGACAAGAGGGGCATATAGCATAAAATCTGTGCCAGATATTGAACCACAAAAGAAACAAAGCCCAAAGAGACAAAAAAATAAATAAATAAAAAATAAAATAATCATACTTAATTGAACAGTCTCTTAATAATGTTCCAGGTTTAAAAATATTTTTTAATTTAACCCTAATCTTTAGCATTTGTTTAAGGTTTTGAGTTGTTTCTCTTATTTTGGAGTTTGAGAAAACACAAAAGAATGCTTATGTATGTAAAAAAATAAAATAAAATAAAATAATAAATACAAAATTCACTATATGCAGTTTTATTGACATTTGGCTTTCTTGCTGTATAAGAACTACAAAGATTCTGGTATCTGACCAATGGCTTTTAGGGTGTCACTAGGGATGTTGTTGCCAGCCATCTCGAGCTGAAGGAGAGTGCGGTTCTGCAGTAGAGCGTCTAGCAAAGCTCGGCCGCCCAGCAGGCCGATGTTATTCCACCGCAGGTCTGTCTCACGGCCATCCGACATGCATTCAGAAAAATGTAAAATTTTAGTTTATCAGAAACAGAGGAGATATCTCGACATACAAACAGCATAGTGCTGTTGTAGCTACCAAATCACTTTTTTTTTGTAACAGAATGGAGTTACTTACATTCTAAGAGACAAAGAGAGAGAGAGAGAGGAAATGATCACTGTGTCTACTGTCAACACCCACCAAGCTCTCGTAAGACCGAGTTCCTTTTTAAGGCCAGAGCAATCTCAACTGCTCCCTGGTGGTTGATCTGGTTGTTGCGCAAGTCTAGCCGGATAAGGGAACTATTTGAAGCGAGACCTTCGCAGAATACAGAAAAGCCTTCTTCCCACATTCCTAAAGCATTCCACTCCAACACAAGCCTGTAAATTAGATTATGAAATATAATATTTAAGCACTGCAAATAACAACAGAATTCACACAAAAAATCTTAGCATTTAATTCATAATTCTGTTTAGCAAAGACTTGAGTTTTTTTTAGTAATAGCAGTAGCTCTGACTATAAGCAAATTACATGTTTCTATTAAAGGACTAGTTCTGATATTTAATCATTACTATAGTAACAGCTCATTTACAGGGACCTGCAGATGCTCCACATAATCATAATAATTCAAATAAAATAGCCGATATGGTAAAGGTTTTAGTATTTAAAGAACAAATCTCCAATGTCAGCACTGTATAACAGGATTTTTTCCATTAAATAAATTTCAGGGCAGATGACTATAAATAAATGTTCATTATATTAAAACTTCTGTTGGCCTCCCTGTCTTATCAGCGCTTTCCGTTCAGGGCTATTGTCTTCCTAGTCACTGCTCCATTGGACTTCCACTTGTTTGGTCCCCTGAAATCAGCCCTATGAGGATGAATATTCACTACTTATCAAGAAGACAGCAGTGCATTTGTGGCTCACAGCTCAGCCTAAAACATTTTTAATGTGGGAAAATAAAAGCTTGTTGGCAGATGGACAAAGGGTAGCAACGCAAGAAAATTATGTTGAAAAATTAAATACAGTTAAACCTTGGATTGCGAGCATGGTTTGTTCCAGAAGCGTACTTGTTTATCAAATCACTCATATATCAAAGTAAATTTCCCCGTAAAAAAATCCCGATTCATGGAAAATCAGAGCCGCCGAGTGGCGCAGTGGTAAAGTGCTCGCCCTATCTTCTGGAGATCACTGGTACGAACCCCGGGTGATGCTGTTTTCCTCTCACAGCCAGAGGTCTAGAGAGAGCTGATTGGCCGAGCTCTCTCAGGGGGGAAGGGATGAGAGGTACTCGCGCTCCTACAATAATTACGGCTCTACAGCCAATCAGGGGCGTCTGTGAGCTCACGCACGCGGAAGGAGCGGCTAACGCTTTCCTCTGAGTGTGAGCAAGCAGTTCAAAAAGATGCGGTTGGCTGACGTCACGCGGTTCGGGGGAAACACGTCATAGTCTTCGGCCCTCCCGGCTGATTGGTACTAGTAGCCTTAATGTGGGATCCTCCCAGTGAAGGGGAGGAATTGGCCACGACTAAATTAGGGGAGAAAATTGGAAAAAAAATCCAAAGGAAAAAAAAGAAATCATGGAAAATCTCAATCCATAGCCCAAAATCATTCAAATAAAATCAATTCATGCAAAATATGAAGTAAAAATAAAACAAATTAACATGCACTTTACTTTTGAAAAGAATCGTGGCTGGTGTAAGACGAGAGAGGAGAGGAGGAGAGGGGCTACTGGACGACTTTCCCACACACACACGCACAAATACACGACCACATGCACACACTAATGGAAACAATGCTTTGTTGGCAAACTTCAACATGGAATCTGTCTATTGATACTTGCTTTTGCAGAAGATTTTGCAGAAATGTGATGTTGCATTGTTTTATTATGACTAGGCAAGTCCTCTTTAAGGATAACTCCTATTCCATTTCTTTTCCTATTCACACCATGGTAAAACAACTTGAACCCTGCACTTGAAAGCTTTTAGCCTTGCTACCTTTCCACCTGGTCTCCTGGACGCACAGTATATCCACCTTCCTTCTCATCATGTCAACCAACTTTCTTGCCTTCCCTGCCATAGTCCCAACATTCTTTGTCCCAACAAAGTCCATCCTGTCACTTCTAAACTCTTGCCTTTCTTCTTCTCTTTCTGCCTATGAACACGCCTTCCTCCTCTCCTTCTTCAACCAACAGTAGCCCAATTTCCACCAGCACCCTGTAGGTCAACAGCACTGGTGGCAGTCGTTGTTAACCCGGGCCACGACCGATCCGGTATGGAAGTCCTGTTAATGATTCACATCATTTGATTTGGAAAATGTTTTACGTCAGATGCCCTTCCTGCCACAACCCTCTGCATTTATCCAGACTTGGGACTGGCACAAGAAGACACTGGATTGTGCCCCCTTGTGGTTGCTTTAAGGATGCTGATGGAAAAGTACAGAGATGGTAATAGGGAGTTGCATTGTGACTTTGTAGATTTAGAGAAAGCATATGACAGGGTGCCGAGAGAGGAGCTGTGGCAGAGAAGTTTGTTAGAGTGGTGCAGGACATGTATGAGAGCTGTAAGACAGTGGTGCTGTAGATGTGACAGAAGAGTTCAAGGTGAAGGTGGGTCTGCATCAAGGATCGCCTCTGAGGCCCTACTTGTTTGCTCTGGTGATGGACAGGATGACAGATGAGGTTAAACAGGAGTCTCCATGGACAATGATGTTTGCAGATGACATTGTGCTTTTTAGCGAGAACAGGGAACAGGTGGAGGAAAATCTAGAGAGGTGGAGGTACGCTCTGGAAAGCAGAGAAATGAAGGTTAGCTGTAGCAAAACAGAGTATGTGTGGAACCCAAGTGGAACGGTAAGGCTACAGGGAGCAGAGTGGAACGGTAAGGCTACAGGGAGCAGGTTAAGAAGGTGAAGGTCTTTAAGTACAGTACTTAGGGTCAACGGTACAGAGGAATGATGAGTGTGGAAAGGAGGTGAAAAGGCGGGTACAGGCAGGTTGGAATGGGTGGAGAAAAGTGTCAGGTGTGTTATGTGACAAAGGAGTGTCAGCGAGAATAAAAGGTAAAGTGTACAGGACGGTGGTGAGACCAGCGATGCTCTATGGCTTAGAGACAGTGGCACTGAAGAAAAGACAGGAGGCAGAGTTTCAGGTAGCAGAGATGAAGATGTTGAGGTTCTCTTTGGAAGTGACAAGGATAGAATGAATTCATCAGAGGGACAACCCATGTTAGATGTTTTGGAGATAAAGTCAGAGAGGCCAGATTAAGGTGGTTTGGACATGTTCAGAGGAGAGATTGTTAGCATATTGGTAGAAGGATGTTGACAGTGGAACTGCCAGGCAGGAGGTCTAATGGAAGACCAAAGAGGAGATTCATGGATGCAGTGAGAGAGGACAAAGTCAGTTGGTGTGAGAGAAATAGATGCAGAAGATACGCTTAGATGGAGGCAGATGATTCGCTGTGAAGAAGAAGTGACGTTGCATTGTTGTTAAACAGATTCATCTCCTGCACTGATACAGAGTTTTAAGTTGCAGTACAGGACGGTGGTGAGAATAAACAACAGTCACTACACTTGGACAGAAAAAAAATTCTTTACACACGAACACACACACACACACACACACACACACACATGGTTACTAAGTAAACATTAAACGTGCGCACTGATACACAATCGCACTGCACAAGAGATAGAAGAACCATTAGCTCAGTTGTGATCTGATCACATAAAGCTCGGCAGACGAAGCGCATGTGTACTACTTATTTATTAAGTTCAAATTCAAAAAAAATTTTTCCTCGTTTTGCAAAATGCTTGCAGACCAAGTTACTCGCAATCCAAGGTTTACTGTATTTGTCTTGCCAGTATTGTAGCCAGAGTGCACATCATTTTGACTCACCCTCGAAATAAATGGATAAAATTACAGTAAATAAAATTCTTTAAACAAATATTTAGTTAAAATAATAACTTTTGTGTTGTAACTGTAACTCTACTTTAGTTTTGACCATATCCAAGGTCAATTTAATAGGTATATAATATAAAGTATTTTAAAAAATCATGTAGAAAAAGAAGAAAGGTTTTTCACTGAGATATGCAGTTAACTACAAAAAGTAGAGTGCCAAATACACATTTTTACACTGACCTTTGCAGCGTCTTGTTTCTCACCAACATCTTCCCCAAAGCCTCTGCTCCTGCACCTCTTAAGTTGTTACCCTAAAAAGCACAAAGACATGTTTTTTAAGATAATACAAACTGTTGCAGAGTGGCTCTACATCTCCTACTTAGTTTTAGGTGTGTTTACAGTTGTTGAAAATATATTACATGATGTGCACTGATGTTATATTAAGTAAAAGAATTATAACATTTTCTTAAAATCCAATTCTTACAGTACCTTAAGATCGAGAAGCTTTACCGTGGTGTTGGAACACAACCCCTTCAGGAGAAGCTTGATGCCTGTGATCAACAGCAAAGGTGTCATTTAGGAAAAACAACACACCATTAGCACCCTTAAAGCCCAAATGAATCAAATGTACATCATGCAATACACAGTAAAGTGCAAAAATCTGTACAACTGTACAAGAGGTGAAAACTCTGTGTGGCATTTCAGTTTTAGCTGCTTGGAATTTATTGTTGATTAAATAATAAAGGATCACGTTCCTTGTTTTAACCAGAAACCACTGCAATCTTACAACCAAGTATTAAAAGATAAATCCATATTCCAGATGGTATTATTAAGTATTAGAGATCACACAGATCGCATCACTTTCACCTCATCAGCACTCACCTTCCTCGCTAAGCATGCAGTCACTGAGGATGAACTCAGTGAAAAGTGTGTCATTCTGCAGTGTCTTGCCCAGCATGGAGCAGGACTCCACTGTGAGACTCTGGCCGTTCAGGTCCAGTTTGGCGCCACCGGCCGCAGCCCGGACCTCCTGCAGCTGAGCCAAGACCGACTCCTGGGGCTCCACGCCTGCTTCCTTACACAAACGCTGGTAGGTTCGTCTAAAATTCTCCATCACTGGATAAAGGAAAAGTGTCTTGGTGTGAAGTTCTTATTCCCTTTTACACCAACCCATGGACCTATAGAAGAAAAAAAAACACAAGAGATGGCAAGACAGTTTTGGTAAACTGGAATGCTTAGATGGTGACGTCTCACCACTTCATGACATGATCACTTGGGCCTGACAGTGCTGGTGCAACAGCCTTAAGATTCTGGCTCTTGGTTTAATTCAAGTTCACCCTTTTAAACACTACAGGTTCTCTATCTTTCTCTCACTCTTTCTCCTGCATCAAACTTTTTGCACTTTTATATTTTAGGCCTCAAGTGGATAATCTCACCTGGATACTGTAGGTTTGTACAGATAAAGCCAGTTGCAAAGCCATTCTACGCTGGGGAAATGTTCACTTCTTATGGAGATCAACTCAAGGTTGCCCCTATTTAACTTGCACCTAGTTTAGGACTATTCTTTTAAGTACAGCAGGCCATACCATGAAAGATCTATGTTTTCGAAAATGTCTCTTGTGACATAAGCACCACTTCAACATGCCTTAGGAAATAAATTTGATCTTTTCTTTGAATTGAATCTTGATCTTGGTATGCTTGCCTTCACCGTAAACGAAGCACAAAATGGTGATCATCCGATGGAGCCATGAGAACTGCTGCTGTAATCATATATGACAGGCAGTGTTCAAGTCACAGACCAAGTCAATACAAGATCAGGATAGGAAGTATTAGATTTTTTTAAGAAAGGCTAATCAGGAAGATTGGCTTTAAGAGGCTGGTGTTATAGTATGTCTGCACGACAATTCCTGCTATCCGGTATTACCCAAATGAGGATGGGTTTCATGTTCCTGGTTCCTTTTAGGGTTTCTTCCTACTACCATTTCAGGGAGTTTTTCCTTATCACCGTGCTCATCAGGGACAATCCGATCATTCTGATTTATACACATTTCCATTATTTTCTTATTTGAAAATGATGGTTGATCATTGTTCAAAGCGCTCTACAAATAGAATTGAAATGATATTTAATTGGAAAGATGAAGGAGAACGAGACCTACCTACTGGATTCTAACTGCATGTTAAACAGCAACAAAGAAGATGAAAAAGAAGAAGCTCATACCAGACATCCTTTCCAGAGACATAGTACAGTTTGTCTTGACATTTCTACATCGGTATGCTATTATGATTTATAATCTCACTATACAGCGTCACCCAGACGAGGACGGGTTTTTTTCTGAGTCCAAGGTTTCTTCCTCATGAGACAGCGTGCTTTGTTAAAAGCGATCTACAAATCATACTGAAGTGAACAGAAGATTGATCACACAGAAGATTGATCACAATGCTGATCAGGATGAAGCTCTTACTGAAAGCAGTGGATGGAGTGCCATGTTAGGAAGTCTTGTATCTTCTGGATGAGTATGAGGTTCATTGCAAGGCTTCTTAATATTCCTAAGAAACTTTAGAGACTTTTGTTTTCTTATCTTATCTTTTGTTTTCTCATCTTATAAGTTATTTGTTTTCTTATCTTATAAGTTATTTGTGATGTTTACTGTTAGCTTTAATGATACATTCGTGTTATAGTTTATACCAACAATTAGAAGTGAAATTTGTACTTCTGCATGAATGAAAATACATTCTTGTTTTTTTTATAGATATAATCTAATAAACAAGTGTTTACTCATGGTAATATCGACTGCAAGTAAACAAACACTTCGCTACGCTAAAAGCGAACAATTTACAAGATAGTTGAACAAGTTATGAAATTAAAAGTTGGTTAAAAACACATTCAGCAATTCAGGAATGTTTAGTTTTTAAAAGAAACCTTACCGTATATTATTAAAAGACATCTCTATGTTCGAGGAATCGTTTCTTTTGACAGTTGAAACGTAACCAGGAAGAGACGCGTTAATATCCGCAGCACGGAATTCTGGGAAATGTAGTACTAAAGTGTAGTCTGGCACTCGCGCTAATTATTTTTTGATATCTTTTACGCTGACTGGTTTATTACTTTTTTCCCCTTTTTTTTGTAAATATGCACACAGACAAAACAAATGTATCATTAATAATGACAAATATTAATTTAAAATATTCAATTTCATTTAAAAGTCTGCTGCTTCAGTATTTTTTTTACATCTTTTTGTCAGATGTTGCCATGGTATACTGAAATATAATTACAAGCATGTCATAAGTGTCAAAGACGTTTATTGACAATTACATTAAGTTTCTGGGAAAAGTCAATATTTGCAGTGTTGACCCAAATTTTTCCATTCTCCCTGACATGGTGTCAATCACCTTTGGGCCACATCCTGACTGATGGCAGCCCACTCTTGTATGATTAATGCTTAGAGTTTGTCAGCATCTGTAGGGTTTTGTTTGTCTACCCGCCTCTTGAGAATTGACCACAAGTTCTCAATGGGATTAAGGTCAGGGGTGTTTCCTGACTTTGGACCTAAAATGTTGATGTTTTCACTTTTGCCTCATGGTGAGGTGCTCCATCATGCTGGAAAAGGCGTTGTTCAAGTTCAAGTTCAAGTAGGCTTTATTGTCACTTCAACCATATACAGTTAGTACACAGTGAAACGAAACAACGTTCCTCCAGTACCAAGGTGCTACATGCAACATAAACTTACAACATAAATCAACAGAGAAGCTAAACTAGCTAACTAAGAGGTCTAGTTAGCTGGCTAGCAGAGACAAGACAGATAGTCTTCTTCTTTGTCTTTCGGCTGTTCCCTTTCAGGGGGCGCGTCACAGCGAATCATCTGCCTCCATCTAACCCTATCCTCTGCAACCTCTTCTCTCACACCAACTAACTTCATGTCCTCTCTCACTGCATCCATAAATCTCCTCTTTGGTCTTCCTCTAGACCTCCTGCCTGGCAGTTCCAACCTCAGCATCCTTCTACCGATATATTCACAATCTCTCCTCTGAACATGTCCAAACCACCTCAATCTGGCCTCTCTGACTTTATCTCCAAAACATCTAACGTGGGTTGTCCCTCTGATAAACTCATTCTTAATCCTATCCATCCTTGTCACTCCCAAAGAGAACCTCAACATCTTCAGCTCTGCTACCTCCAACTCTGCCTCCTGTCTTTTCTTCAGTGCCACTGTCTCTAAGCCATAGAGCATCGCTGGTCTCACCACTGTCCTGTACACCTTTCCTTTCATTCTCGCTGATACTCTTTTATCGCACAACACACCTGATACTTTTCTCCACCCATTCCAACCTGCCTGTACCCGCCTTTTCACCTCCTTTCCACACTCTCCGTTGCTCTGGACCGTTGACCCCAAGTACTTAAAATCCTGCACCTTCTTTACCTCTGCTCCCTGTAGCCTCACCGATCCTCCTGGGTCCCTCTCATTTAAACACATGTATTCCGTCTTGCTGCGGCTAACCTTCATTCCTCTGCTTTCCAGAGCATACCTCCACCTCTCCAAATTTTCCTCCACCTGTTCCCTGCTCTCGCTACAGAGCACAATGTCATCTGCAAACATCATAGTCTATGGGGACTCCTGTCTTACCTCATCTGTCATCCTGTCCATCACCAGAGCAAACAAAAAGGGGCTTAGAGCCGATCCTTGATGCAGACCCACCTTCACCTTAAACTCTTTTGTCACACCTACAGCACATCTTACCACTGTCTTACAGCTCTCATACATGTCCTGCACCACTCTAACATACTTCTCTGCCACTCCAGACTTCCTCATACAATACCACAGCTCCTCTCTTGGCACCCTGTCATACGCTTTCTCTAAATCTAAAAAGACACAATGCAACTCCCTGTTACCTTCTCTGTACTTCTCTGCCAGCATCCTCAAAGCAAATACTGCATCTGATGTACTCTTTCTAGGCATAAAACCATATTGCTGCTCACAAATGCTCACCTCTGCCCTTAACCTAGCTTCCACTACTCTTTCCCACAGCTTCATTGTCTGGCTCATTAGCTTTATACCTCTATAATTGCCACAGCTTTGCACATCTCCCTTGTTCTTAAAAATTGGCACCAATACACTTCTCCTCCATTCCTCTGGAATCCTCTCACTCTCCAAGATCTTGTTAAACAAACTTGTCAAAAACTCTACTGCCACCTCTCCTAAGCACTTCCATACCTCCACAGGTATGTCATCAGGACCAACAGCCTTTCCACTCTTCATCCTCTTCAACGCCCTTCTCACCTCACTTCTACCAATATTTGCTACTTCCTGTTTCACAACAGTCACCTCTTCTACTCTTTGTTCTCTTTCGTTTACCTCATTCATCAACTCCTTAAAGTACTCCTTCCATCTTCCCATCACCCTCCTGGCATCTGGCATCCTTACTGTCTAGCCTAGCATACAAGTCCTCATATGCTCTTTGTTTGGCCTTTGCCACCTCTACCTTCACCTTACTCTGCATCTCCCTGTGCTCCTGTCTACTCTCTTCAGTCCTCTCAGTGTCCCACTTCTTCTTAGCTAGCCTCTTTCCCTGTATACACTCCTGGACTTCCTCATTCCACCACCAAGTCTCAGACAAGAGACAAGACAGATAGTCCTAACATAAATTACAACATAAATTAACAAAAACTAACTAACGAAGAAAGACTATCTACAGGTTTTACAGACAACAGACAACATAAAGTGCACGTGCAAATGTGCAAACGAGCAACAACAAAGTGACAGTGCGACAACGACATATCCGAACATAAAAATATGGTGTTGAGGTAGTAAACACAGCAGCAAGATTTGAGGAATTAGTGCAAAAAGTAATGAATATTGTGCAAAAAGATAAAAGTAATGAATATTGTGGAAAAGAGATAAACAAATTTCATCACCAAACTGTTTTTTACTATTCTTTATTCAGTAGGTTGGTGAGCGCTATAATCAGTCCTGTGTCATGCCAACAGTCATGTTATGAATAAAGAAATGTACAAAAGACACCCTCCAAGAGCAACTTCACCCAGCCATCCAAGAACAGGTTGGTGATAAACAACGCCTTTTCCAGCATGATAGACCACCCTTACATGGTTAATATGTTTGTCCTTATCAAAACCTTGGGCCACGGCTGTACATGTTGGCAGATTAACACAGAAATTTTGTGGTTAGTCATGTGAGTCATCTCTAGGTTAGGGAGTATCTGTCATCGGAACAAAATGCAAAAAAAATTACATCTTTGACTACCACTTTTTTTCTTATCTCTTACCAATCCTTTAACATTTTTTGCATCAGTAGTTTGCATATAATACAAAATAATTCCAAAACCAGTATTACAGTCGTCAATGCCAAAAATAAGGATTAATGAAGTGTAATCATACATTTATAAAACCATGCAGGAAGAGTTCTGGCATATGCACACACACACACACACACACACACACACACACACTGAAGGTCACAGTAGAGGACAACACAGTGAGGTTTAGTCACGGTGAAGTACGTAAGTATGGAAAATGTGAGAAACAAACATTGGAACTGCACAGTCTCTGAACGCAGGACACCTCAGCGGTTGTTAGAGCATCTGAAAAGATCATCAAGGTCCCTCTACACATTATCACCACCTCGTACAACCACTGCATCCACAAAGCCATCCATTCCATTCCAACTCTTCAAACTCCTCTTTCTTTCTGTCTTCTCTAGGAGGAATAAAATGCCTTCTACACCTCATGAACCCATAGCAGGGCCTTGTTCAATTTTGTAGGTGTGCAATATGAGTAACAAAAAATAAACTGTGTGTCATATACAGTATGTACTGCTTGATAACAGGCCTTGTCATGGTGAAAGGTTTTTTTTTTTCCTCTCCTCACTGATCGGATTGTAGATCATGTCATCACGTCCCCTCCTCCTGCTGCTCTCCTATTTGCCAGAAACTCACATTATAGAGACACTCACAGGCGTTCAGCAAAGCAGAGACAGGAGAGACAAGAGGAGGACAAGGGAGGACAGTTCAGCGGAGAACACACAGCGGAGTTTTATATACATAAAGCTTCCGCAACAAGAAAGATAACATATAGGTGAGATGGATAAACTTTATTTTAACATATTATGTAATTAAGATCAACAATTTACAATGTACTTTACATAATAGTCATTTTACCTGCTAATAATGTATTATAGTATCTAAATTTAAATACTTGCTTACCTAAATTTTGGACATAACTACAAAATAATGCTTTATGCAGAGGCCAAGCCGAGCAAGTTTAGTTGAAGCCGAGCTTCTTCAATATCATGACTGCGTGCATCTTCATACGAGGAGGAAAGTTTGTAAGTAACCTCACATTCTTTAAACATTTGACGTAATAACTAATGGATTAACGATCCTGGATATGTGTATTTATTTATTTGATATCTGATACATATGTACAAGAATTATAACACTAATACAGAGTGTAGTTTTGAGACCAGGAAGAGTTTAGTATTAGTATTAATTAGTATAAATTAATTAGTATAAATATTGTACTTATACTATATGTATACTAATACTTATTCTGTACTATTATATCTACTTATACTATTATATTTTATTTTTCAGGAGAGAGCCCTCGCAGATGATGAGATTGCAGGTAAAAATCACCATGTTCAACTAAAGTAAAATAAGAACTTAACATCTACTGTACATATGTAACTACCAAATCAAACCTCTAATTCCTCCCATAAAGAGCACATTGATTTTAACTTACTAGTAAAGATTTGCAAGAGGTACTTTATCATTCTGTGTTTCCCAAACCGTTGCATTTCATGTATCAAGACTTATGAAATCAGGAGGATTTCTAAATCCTTTTAAATCCTCTATGTCTGCGTTTTTGATTTTACCACAGGGTTGGACATATGGTAAGTTTATTAGCTACCTTATGGAGTGAGTAAATGCCTGGAAGAGTTTATGCTTGTGGTAATGCTGTCGAGACTTGTTGTTGTCACCTGGAAACTTAGTTGATTTGGTTCTATGTTTATGGAATGTTATATTAGATTTTGATCTAGCGAACTAAGGGAATGAATACTTACAATATAGTGCAAAAATCTAAGTACATGTAATCCTATTATTTAATGCTACATGAGTTTCTTTTCTGATTTCTGCAACATTGAGTCAGTGCAAAAACATTTTATAATTCCAAGCATTAATTTAGCAAGAAGAATCAGTACAGATAGTTAAATGTTATGCATCAGACCGCTTTTCAGACAAAAATACATTATTCTGGGATAATTTTTGTGAAATATAAGAAAAAAGCGACTGCAACAGCCATGAAGGAACTATCACAGATTCTCCAATATGCTCAGTAAAACCTACCAAAAAATTATTTTATAAAGCTGCACAAATTGTCCCTGAGGCAAGTAATGATATTTTAATAACAAAAGATTATTACAATAAACATTTACAAGGGACGTTCAAGTCAAATTGGGACTTTTGATTATGCGGAATAACAGAACACAGTTTTGAGAGTAAAAACTCCCTTTATTTCTCTTATAATCCCCTCTATCACCACCAACTTTATACCATCAAGGCAGAAAGTTTTGATCACTTTAAGCCTGATCACTTTGGAGTGAGCTCAGGACTGTATGGAGGCAGGGGTAGCTCAGTGGTTAAGGCATTGAATCACAGTTTGGAAGATCCCAGGTTTAAACCCCTCAACCACCTCAAGTTGCCCAACAGTGGAACTTGGTTGAGCAAGCCCCTTAACCCTCAATTGCTCAGATGTACTGTATAATGAGATAAAAAATGTAAGTCGCTCAGGATAAGGGCGTCTGCCAAATGCCTAAATGTAGATGTAGATGTCAGGAGAATGTGGCAGTAACTCACTACTGAGTTTCTGTAACGTGCAAGTGGTGTTGGTGAATGATTGTGTGTACAGTTCCCACAGACAGATGCGTCTCTTCAGCAAGTTATCCATCGATTTTCGAGGAACAGGCATTTCACTCGCTAAATGTTCACGGGAAGGAGTGGATCCAGGATCATTATTTACAGATGTACAGCCTTCTTTAAAACCATTAAAATTTTTACTGCGGCTAAGATTCTCATCACTCTACCATACTTGAAGCATTCTGTAAATGTCGGTCAGTTTTACGCCTTCATGAGACATGGCCTGGTTTCACTTGAAGGCCCCTTAGTTTTTTATGGGTAGAAACAGTTTAATTGAATTATTATTCAGTGAACTGTTGTGCTGCGATGGATTGGCACCCGGTCCAGGGCGTACCCCGCCTCAAGTCTCCTGGGATAGGTTCCCGGCCCCCCTGTGACCCTGTAAACAGGCTAAAGCAGTGTAGATGATTAATTGTTACATTAGAGCATTTCTTAGCATGTAATTTTTTGGAAAGCTTCTGCCCAGTATTGTATATGACTGTGTGTTCTAAAAGTATATTCGCACACTTAAAAAACTGTCAAAAAGTAATTGACCATAATTTCACCTACCATTCTGTCCACACATCTCATCTTATCTACTGTAGTGTTGTCTTTTTTTACCCTATTCAACCCTGTTTTTTTGTATTTTATTTTAAAAATCTGTTTTTGTAAAATAATAATAATAATAATAATCTTTTTCTGATGTATTTGTGTGTTTTTTCTGCAGAGCTTCTTGAGGCCTTTGAAGAGTTTGATAAGGATAAGGATGGACTGATCAGCTGTAAAGATCTAGGCAATCTGATGAGAACTATGGGTTACATGCCTACAGAGATGGAGCTGATTGAGCTGGGCCAGACGATTAATATGAACCGTAAATTCTTTGGTGTCTTCTTGTGGCATGTTGCAAATAAATATCAAAAATATAAAATTTAAAATATCTGTATATCTGTATATATATATATATATATATATATATATATATATATATATATATATATATATATATATATGACGATTACAATTATACATTGATTATATGAAAATTATTAAATTATTATTATTGTATTATATTTTGTTGAATTCTAACTATAAAGTTTTTGTCTCCCTTGCAGTGGGAGGACAGGTGGATTTTGAAGACTTTGTGGACCTGATGGCACCAAAACTCATGGCGGAAACAGCTGGAATGATTGGCATGAAAGAGCTGAGGGATGCTTTCAGACAGGTCAGTAGAAAATCTGACAAAAATTCATAAGTCTATATGTTAGGTATGCCCGGTATGATCTTATACTACACTGAGTTAGAGCACATGGTCTGAACCTTCTGTCAATATTTATAAAGGGCAAGTTGGGTATGTTCAGAAATAGATTCAGCATCTGCCTTTCTGAGTCCAGCGTTTTGATCATGAAGATCACCTGCATGAAGTTCATAACTTCATGTTTTCCAGATTACACTTGCCTTTAAGCCCAAAACCATCAGGAACAGAAAATTAGAACTAAAATCTATTTTTTCAAGATGTCAATTTCAATATAATTAAAAAATGTAAAATGTAAAATACTAATGTAATGATATACAATGAGATATGATTGTAAAAATAGCAAGCATTGAACTAAACATCTACTCTGTATGTTTACATAGTCTCAGTATATTGCTGAATAAATAGTAGTATAAGTAATCACATTCATCCTGAAAAGTTGGTTTAATTTAACTCAATTTAAGCTTATAAAATAGTCTTTAACTTATTTATGACACAAATTAATGACCAGAAAGAATCACAATAAATATACTATCAAGATATGTATTTAAACAAGTTGTAAAGAACAACAAATTACTACAAAATATGTGCAATAAAATCTTTTTTTTCCTGAATATTTCTGAACATTTCTGAACAGTGTGCTTGGTAATGTGACTGGGGCTCATTATAATATCTGAAGAAGAAACATGGCACAAAAAAGAAAACATAAACAGTTACATATTCTGTGAAGAACTGAAGCAAAGTGTCACAAACACTATTTAATCAAAGTAGAGCTCAAATAAAAGGGCAGTTTAAAAGATGGCCAGTGTGTGATTTTTTATGCAATTTTTATAAATTCACCATAATTTCATTTTTGCCAATATTTCCAGGTTTGTTTTGTTTCGCTTGTACTTTTATATGCTTATATGTTTTTTTATACTGTTACTTTTCCAAAAAGCATTTGACGTATCTTATTCCATGCATACATGTGAAAAAATCTTATATGGTCTAAAAATCTGTAAGATATGCCTTAAATAAATCCATGACACCATACTGTGCAGCCAAGGGCTACAATATCTTGTGCATGGGATGTAACCTATTTTACTGAATGTACTGTACAAAACCACGCTGTGAAACAAATTCAAACTGTCGAACACCGGCTCTAGTCGATATTACACAAAAAAAAGATCCTGGTTTTTTTTTTTTTTTTTAAGTCCATTCCATGTCCAACTCTCTCAGTAGTATTTAAATCTGTGACTGCATGCATGGGCGAATTCTGAATACCGATGTGCACATTTTTTATATTAAATTCCTCTTAAGCATACCTAAATACAGTGAAGCCAGCCCACTCTATACTTGACACCTAATAAAATTCATTAGAAGTTGTAGAATGGTTTATTATTTATTCAGTTTTTTATTTGTTGTTGTTCTTCTGCAGTTTGACATGGACGGTGATGGGGAGATCACGACAGAGGAGCTGAAGTTGGCCATGAACAAGCTGTTGGGGGAAAACATGAATCAAAAAGAGATTGACGCGGTGGTTAGGGAGGTCGATAACAATGGTGATGGAACTGTAGACTTCGAAGGTGTGCACCATTGCTAATAATCTTTATCATAAGAAATAACATTTCAACTTTTTATTTATTTATTTTCACATTATGCCCTAATCTTTGCCTTTTTTGCAGAGTTTGTGAAAATGATGTCAAGCTGCTGAGAGGTGCAGAGGTGGAACATGATGACGTACAATTACTTTGATACTGTACTTTATTTGGGTTTTTAACCGACTGTACCGTTCTTTCATTCACTTAATAATGTTCAAATTTATCCTTAATACATTTTCAGACTACATCGCTACAGTCCTCCGTAATCGTACACAGGATTTGGATAATTAGAATTAAAATTCATAACAAATATAAACTTAAGCATACTTAACAGTGAGAATAAAACCAAATCATCAATATTGTAATTTATCTGTGATCTACTATAGACTGATCAGTCATAACATTAAAATGCAAGACAATATGCCCAAGGTTCCCCCTTGTGCCACTAGAGTAGCCCTGGTCCCTCGGGGCATGACTCCTACGCAAAACCTGTAGGGATGTGCTGTGGTGTCTGGAACAGGGACGTGGCGGGGTGTGGCATCCATGGATCAGGTTTGTTTTTCCGGCACATTCCATGGATGCTCGGTCAGATTGAGATCTGGGGAATTTGAAGGTGAGATTAACAACCTTAAATTATTTCTTCTGTTACACCCCATACATGGCAGGCTGTGATACACTGGCTGTTCCGGTGCCTTTCTGTAATGGTCAGCATTAACTTTCCTGTAATTTGTGCTAAATTAGCTTTCCTGTGGGATCGGACTGGATCCTTGGGTGCCTATGTCACCTGTTAACTGGAATATAATTGATAATCAATATTAGTCAATTCACCAGCCAGTGATGTTAATATTGTGTTTTTATGTTAAAAAAAGGTATCATTAAAGTATCATTATTGCAATTCAACTATCTTTAACATTAAACAATTAATTATACTAGTTAACATTTGAGAGATTGAAAGTAAAGATTTTTTTCTGCATTCCTTGGTTACTTTATGCTTAAAAAACATAAATTTCCAACAAGTAAATGAAATCAGAGTGCGGCTTGAGCTAGATTTTGTTTGTTTTTTGTAAATCTTTCTTGTACTTTCATACTTTAATAAAACTTAAAAGATTAAACTTTTCTACTTTTACTTGAATTAAGAATTCGAAGTTTTACATTTTTATCAGATAATGTGTTGTATTGCACTTTTACGTCTAGTAAAGAAAGATCTGTGCAGTGTGTATTTAAAATAAAATACAATATATAGGAATAGCACAAATTAATTGACATATTCGTAGTATATATACTGTACATATAGGGATAACAAAATTATATATAATAACAACTGACAAGAATCATGGTTATAATTGGCTAAAACAAAATTACAGTGCTGTTCACCGCTATCTTTCCTATAGAGCTAAATCCAAATCCTACTTTAATCATTTCTCTTTTCATGACTCTGAGATGGGTACAGGTCAAAGGTTTCCTTTAATCCTAGCAGACAAATTTAAAATACCAAGCGATAGTCAAAAAAGAAACAGGCAAATAGTCAAGCAATGAGCAAGGTGGTATAAACTGGGCTATAAAAATATGCATAATAGAACAGTTGCTAAATTGAGAATTAATAAGTTGTCAGGTCTCAGAGAAGGGGAATGAGTATGGTTAAGGCTCATTTATTAGAAAATAAGGTTGTCTTTTTTTTTGGCTCACTGGAACTGTAATATAGTCCACCTGGCCGTGTCATGGAATAAGACTGCCGTGAAATTCCCACTGAAAGGTCATCCATGCGCCAATAATGTGTCATCTTGGTCTAAAATCCTTTGCTGAACCTGTCTGGAAACATTGTGGTATTTGTATTCATATTTTCAGTTTTTTTTTTCAACACACTTTTCACTATTCAAAAGTCTGAAAATGTCTGGATTAGTGTGTGTTTTTCTTTTATAATTATTCATATTACACAATGATACAACTTGTGTACCGTACAGTATATGAGGCTCAAAGCATTATGTATTATACACTCAATGATGACAAAACACTGTGTTTTGGACATGTATTAATAAATGCATTGCTTTTAAAAAGTTGAGCATCAGCGTTCTCACCTCGAGTTTAGCTTTTTCCATCAGGCAACAGATGTTAACTGATACTGAGACTATTCATACCACTCTACAGTAAGCACCTCAAATTAAACTGCAAAAACACTTTCTATATATACTGTATGTATACAATTTTTTTTTTTTAAATATGACAATTTACTGACTTGTTTATTTTTATATATGAAGAATACAAACAGAAAATACACAGAAGTCATCCGTGATTCAGGAAGGAAGGTTATAAATTTAAATAGCTCAGGTCAGCCATGAACCGTCTGCTAGCTGCATGGAGTCGTCTGTTAGGGTTCACTATATTAAGATTGTGTCTGTTTTAGAAAGTCTGTTTTAGTAATTTGATTAATATAGAGACCACAAATTCAAAACACACTAAATACACAGCCAACACCTCTGATCTGACGCTCTGTTAAATCACTGTCTGTTAAATATTAGATCTCTTGTATCTAAAGCAGTTATTGTTAATGAAACTCACAGATTAGGAGTGTTAAACAGAAACCTGGATTAAAGAGAACGAGTATGTAGGTCTAAATGAAGCTAGTCCCCCTGGATACAGCTACACACAGAGGAGGAGGATAATCTGACTATCGTACAAAAACACGGAAACAAATTTAATGCATTTGAAGTTGTATATAGTACCATAAAAAGTGTACCTACAAATATAAAGTCAGCTCAGTCGATCCCACTAATTGTCATTTACAGGCCTCCAGGGCCGTACTCTGAATTTCTCTGTGAATTTGTCGGTTTTCTCTTAAACCTGGTCATTTCTGTAAACAAAGTGTTAATTGCTGGAGATTTTCATATTCCTTATTTATTTTGAGAATCCAGAAGACCCTCTGAGAATAGCATTTATGTCTATACTGGACTCAGTAGGAGTAAATCAGTTTGGATAAATGTTTTTGCAGCTGCACTGAGAATGTGAGACTAAAACCAATAATAAGACATATCTGATCCCAATCTGGACAATGATTAACTAAAACGTTTTTATGCTGTAATGCTTAAATCTAAAATCTAAACACATATGCTGTAGTAAACGTTGTGTTCTATTATTTATAGTACATCATCCGGACACGGTTATCAAATGACCGCAGATTAGATAAGTACAGTACGTTTCAGGATTTAAAAATAATAATACTGGTGACAGTGTCTGCATTTGTTTTGGGTCTCATGTCCTCAATCCAGGACATTTCTGTTCTGTCTCTCAAACTCATTAATCCAAATTAATCCGCCCTTGTCTCTGTCATGACCTAGCATCATTCACAGATGCAGCGCAGTGAGAGGCAAGCTCTACTGTGTAGTGACCCTTTTCCCAAGCAGTTACTCTCCTAATCTTCTTCTGAGACATGATTTGATTCACAGAAACTTGGCACATTATCTGTGCCAAATCCAAATCACTGGCTATGATTCCACAACCATGAAAATCAATTTAGGATGTGGCTCGGAGACTTGAGGAATGACCCTGATGCTAGGGTAAAAGTGTTCCTAAAGAGGATTGAGTGTAACAGGAAACTGAGAAATCTGTCTCTGTGAGTATAATATAAGTGAAATCTACCAATAGTTTGTTATATTGATTACAATTCCGGTCTAAATATAAAAATGCACAATTTTGGTAATAAAATGTATAAAAAATCCAAATGCGATAAAGTACAAGTATTAAGTACAACTTCAGTTATCCATATACAAGTGTCATGGGTGTCTCTTTCACATCTGTCATGCACATTTGTCATGATCCATCCAGGATGTTCCTGCACTTTTCGTTCTTTATCTCATTAATCCAAATTAATCTGCTCTTGCCTGTCTCATGACCCCACGTTATTCAGCAGCACAGCAGGTTCAGTGTCACGCATCGCTCTCAGATATATAAGATGAGTAGCGCAGCCACACACCATCAGTACACCATCACATTAGGGGCAGCATGTTGCCTTGTGCTTAGCCCTGCCAACTCACACCTCCAGGGTCTGGGTTTGATTCCCGCCTCTGTGTGCATGGAGTTTGCATGTTTTCCCTGTGATAGCTGGGTTTTCTCCGGTTATTCCTCCCATAGCCCAAAGACATGCAGATTAGGCTAATTGCTGTTCCCAAATTACCCACAGGGCATGACTCTCTGGAGACCTCTGGGGGTGTGCTGTGGTGTCTGGCACCTGGACGTTGGCAGGGCCATGGATTGCGGCGTGGGGCCTCAATAGATTGGATGTGTTTGTCTGCCGTATTCATTGGGTGCTTGATAGGATTAGAATCTATAGACTTTAGAGGCCGGGTCAGCAGCATTGGGCTTTTTGCCTGTCGGACGCCGGGTGTGTGGTGCACTGGGTGTTCTAATGCCTTTCTATCATGGCCGGCGTTTACTTTTTTGGTGAGTTGTGCTGCATTAACCTTTTTGTAGGATCAGACTGGACAAGCCCATCCGCCCATTATCCTGTCACCAGTTTACTGCTGTATCCAAATACCAATTCTCCCAAAAAGATTCTACTGCACTTCTGTGGTCAGAGCTGGTGTGAGAATGAGATGAATCCAGCATAAAAAAAATTAAGTTGAAGCCCGCTTCTTTCTCAAACTGAAGCTTGTCTGAGCTCCTAAGCATTTCAGTAAATCACACAACTCCACGTACTGGCCATGCACAGTGCTACATTAAGGATTCTCTCTCTCTCTCTCTATCTCTCTCTCTCTAAAGATTCAAGATGCAAAGTTGCTTTACTGGCACAACAAATATGGACATTCATGTTGGCAAGGCTCCACTGTGAAGACTGTTGCTTCACTGTGGTACACATAAACCCAAGTTTCATCACTGATGATGATCCTCGACATGAAGGACGGATCATTCTCGGCACGTTGACAGAGTTCTTGACTTCTTTGGCAGCAACACTGGACATGTTCAAGTCACACGTGTGTATCGCTTGGACTGTTCTGAATGACACACCGACAACTGCAGCAATGTTGTGGATTGTTGAAGGTCTTCCGATCTCTTTTTGATCTCGTCCTCTAGTGATATTCTTCTGCTCTTGAAGCATGCATGGCACTCAAAACACCTTAAACGACTTGCAGTATCGCCAGAAACTTGACGAATCATGTCAAATGTCTCTGTGGCAGATTTGCTCTTTGTTATAACTTTAAATTGCATATCTAGTAATGCACAGTTACCAGTTGCACTGCTCCCAATGTACTGTACACAGGACGATGTCTTTTGGCACACTGACTTATTAATAAGGTCGGTGCTCCCAGGGACTGTGCCTTGTGCTGCCATCTATTGGCGTGTTACAAAACTAGTCTCGAAACCTTTTGGTCTTATATATACACAAATAAATAAATATGCTTATTATCCTGTTACAATGTTGATAATATTAAAAAAAAATAGGAGAACCAGGGTAATAATATAATATAATAATAATTAGAACGCTCTCTCTCATTTACACACACACACACACACACACACAAACACGCCAAACGGGAACAACAAATACGGACGATGAAAATACAAAAAAAATATATTTATTAATTAATTAAAAATAATGAATAAATATTAAATGTTTTTTGTATAAATGGATGAATTATGAATAAAGGAAAACAAGAGAGAGGAGGTGGTGCGCGTGCATTCGTCCAGTCACAGTTGGTGTTGTTTAAAATAAAACGCCCACCGGAAGTGTTAGCAGCGTCACTGCCGGTAAGATGGTATTGTCATAGTAGTATTTAAAGCTGTTTAAGTTTTAGATTGCATTTAAACATGCTTTAACTGTAATACTAATATGAATCCATGTTGTGTGCGAACAGACTGTTAAACACTCGCTTTATATGAGGCTAATGTTAAGCTCGCTAACGGATGTTAGCCACCGTGAACTCGCGAGCTACTGAAGTACGGGCTCGATGACAAATCACTGTGTACTTCTTGTGCACGTGTACTGCGTAGGCGGCCATGTGCACTGCTTTTACACTCTTCATAGTGCACTAGATATTCAGTAGGAGACTAAATGGCATCCAGCTACCCTTATTCATACCTTATACATGTGTGTGTCGTCAGTCAGTGAGTCAGTCCTGCAGCTGTTTTGATGGTTTTAAACAATATAAAAACAGTGGTCATGTTGTATATAAAAAGGCTGTTATATTGTATGTTTAAATAATTTTTCTTCCTGCATTATTTCTAGTAAGACAGATCCATCGTAGTGTAGTTTAAATACACTGATTAGCCATAATATTATGACCACCTGCCTAATATTGCCATTAAAACAATAATGACCTGTGTGTTCTGACACCTTTCACCTATTACAACCAGCATTAACCTTTTCCTCAGTAGCTCTTGTATTGGATCGGAGTGCACGGGCAAGCCTCCACTCCCCATCAGTGAGCCTTGGCCACCCATGACCCTTTCGCCAGTTCACCGACTTTCCTTCCTTTCTTGAATCACTTGTGGTATGTCCTGACCACTGCACATCTGAGAACATTCCACATAAGTCATCACAATTTAGCCCTTCTCACAGTAGCTACATTATCTATATCTTGTTATAATGACGACGGGAAGTGGTTGGGTTATATTAGACAGCAAGTGAAACTTTTTCCTGAAGTTGATGTATTGAAAGCAGAGAAAATGGACGAGTGAAAGGATTTGAGTGATTTCGACAAAGGGCCAAAATTGTGGATTAAATCAGAGCAACTCCAAAACTGCAGCTCTTGTGGGATGTTCCTGGTCTGCAGTGGTCAGGACATACCAAAAGTAAAGGAAAACCGGTGAACAAGAGACAGGATCATGGGTGGCCAAGGCTCACTGATGCACATGGGAAGTGAAGTCTGGCCCATATAGTTCGATCCAATAGAAGTGCTAGTGTAGATCAAATTGATGAAAAAGTAAATGTTGTGTCAGATAGTAATAATGTTGTGGCTGATTGGTGTGTGTAACTAAATATTTCTTCATATTATTCCCTCATTGTTTCCTATTTGTCCATAGAGGTGTCTGCATCCATGATTACTAGCTTTATGAACATCTCAAGAAGATTCTTCACGTTGAACTGCAGCTTGATACGGTTTAATCTCCTCCCAAACACTGCCCTCAACAGAAAACCTCATTACCGAAAAGCAACCTTTGCTCAACATTCTTCCATTTGTCATCCATTTCGCATCCCTGCTTCTGTTCTTTCTTCTCGTTTTTTCTCACACCCTCCTTCCTCCATGGATTTAAAGACAGTCCTGGATGTTCTTGAGCGGCTTGCACCACTCTCCTTGGCTGAATCTTGGGATAATGTTGGCCTCTTGGTGGAACCGAGCAAACAACGTCCAATCAAGACGATCGTCCTCACCAACGATCTCACAGCTGACGTTATGGACGAAGCTGAAGCGGCGATGTGTGACCTCATCGTTTCATATCACCCGCCTCTTTTCCGTCCTTTCAAGCGACTTGTACAGAAGGACTGGAAACAGCAATTGGCCATCAGAGCTATAGAAAGCGGTATAGCTGTCTTCTCTCCGCATACGTCGTGGGATAGCGTGAAAGACGGCCTGAATGATTGGTTGATAGAAGGCATAGGTTGGTTGTTTTGATTAAAATCTTATAATCTTGTGATTACAATAACATGCTTATTTCTTTCTTCTTATTCATATTAATTATTGATTAATTTATTATCTACAGGTAGGGGACAAGTGACGGTGTTAAGACAGGCTCTCTGTAGCGCATATCAAAATCACAGACTGGAGTTCTCAGCAAAAAATCAAGAGGAGCTTGAAAAAATCTTGACTGAGTTGAGAAAGACAGAAAATAGTGACACCTTTCAGTACAACATACTTCGGTATGTGGGCATTCAATTAATATTGTTAATTTAATTATCATATTTAACATTATATTTGGTAGAGACAAGGTGAAAATCAATTAAGGGATGTGTTGTGATTCCTTTGTGTAGCAATTCATGTATCACCACATTTTTTTACCTTTTTATTTTTATTTATATATATTAGCATGTGAGATTAGGTAAATTGTTGCAGTTCTTTTATAATCCTGCAGGTGGTGCACTCTATTCACATACTATTCACACACTGGCAGGCAGCTCAGCATGCTGCGTGGCAGAAGTAAATAATTTGTCAAGTCCAAAGACATGCATGTTAGGCTGTCCAGGGTGTACCCCGCCTTGTGCCCTAAGTCTCCTGGTATAGGCTCCAGGCCCCCTGCAACACTGAATACAGGATTAAGCGGTATAGACGATGAGTGAATGAGTGAGTGAGTCACTCCTCAAGCTGTTGTGTGCTGGAACATTAAGATGATTGAGTGATTTGAGATCTAAGAAGCCGAGTGATCTGCACAGAGCTCTGACCAAAACTCCTCGGTTATAGAGTGAGCATTCGAGTGTGAGGGCCATATAGTACATTTAACCTGATTTAAAAATTCATTCTGCATATTTAGCGTTGACCATGTGGTGGCCAGTTTATGTGTGAAAATGGTTCCTCGTTACTTTTGCTATTTGTGACCTGGAATACTGTATGTCTGTGCCATCAGGAAAGAAAAACTAGATGTAATAACCTGGTCATTCAGGTCAACATAACGTTGCTAAGTCTTGACCTGAATCAAGATAGTTCAATAAATACAAATTGGAAACAACAAATACAGTACAGTACATTTCTGTAAAGGATTTGTTCATGTGTGTTTTCAGGACTGAACGAGAGCTACAGCATGTGATCCTGAACTGTCCCAGCTCAGAACTGACACCTGCTGTTCAGGTCATATTAGGAAATGCTACAGCCAGCCAGTCTCTTAACATCACACAGCCCCAGCAGGTAAAAAGACCTCTTTACATCATATACTGTATACTCTGTTAGGTGCTTCTACCCACTTGTGCTTTGTAATAATCCTTAAAACATTTATAAGACTGATGCACATCATCGTCAGGCTGTTTTTGGTCACAGAAGTGAAAAACATAAAAAAAAAAATGGTTTTGTTTGAAATAATAATTATAATAATAATAATGATAAATAAGTAAGCTCAAGCTCCGAGCACTGGGTTTTAAGCGTTCTTTTGTGTGTAGCGCCCCTAGTGGCCAATTTATGTCCTATTATATAGAACAGTAGTGGTTGGCTATGGACATACAATTTATGTTTTGTAGCGATTGCAAGTTAATTCCCACGACTGCATGCTGCAAGCTGATTGGCCAATGCAGGCAACTAATGAAATCACTTGTGGAAATTCCAGTGAAAGTTGTCATCCGTAAAATAGAGGTTATAGTGCCTCCTACTGAGATATTTTGAATCGGTAACCTCCTTAAGGGTTACAGTATATACCGTACATGTGCAGTAAATTTGGTGAATATAGTGTTTTTATGGTCATATTCATGGCCCATCTGAGACAAATGGTTTTGAGGATCTCTAATTCAAAGTGTATGTAATTTACAGCAAGGTTTTCTGTGTTTCTTTTTTGAGTTTTTTTTTTTTTTTTTTTTTTACGTAAAGCAACAGTGCAAAGCAAAGGGATGACACACTGATACATTACATGGATGCAAATGTCCCTCAACACAAAGGGGTTTGTATGCTTGCGGTCAATATTTAGGTTAATGTAAAAACCAGTGGTTATCAAATCAGTTATTGTCATCAATAGTGATGACAGCCAGTAAACTGTTTTGGTTTATTTTTCGTCAGTAGCCTTAGGGCACATTTGTTTAATATCAAACCTAAATAAAAAAAAATATTTAATGTTATTAAATTCTGCTTTAATATAGAACATTTAAGAAATGTGATTTTTTTTCAATATGGATACTTGGAGCAGTTTATAGTGTACTAAAAAGAGATTTTTTAAATTGTTACATTTCACCAAATATTAAATGAAAGTATATTTTACATAAATAAAAACTATAATACAAATTGTTAAAGGTGTGATCCGCAAGTATAGTTGATTTTGATATTAATAGCATTTGATATTATCATGTTTTTATTAAGTGCATGCAATTTTTTTGTATATTTACAAAAAACAATGCATGTATTTTGTCTTGAAAAATGACGGCATTTATTGTGATATTTACTAAAATACTGTAGTATAATCTTCTAAGGGATGTATTTAGATTTTTTTTACTAATGTACATATTATCATGTGGCCAGTGGGATGAGAAGCCGTCCCTCTTATTGTGTTTGTCTCTAGCCACCGTTACTAGGCTGCGGTCAAGGTCGGCATGCTGTGTTGGATGAGCCGATATCTGTAGCTGAGGCGCTCCAGAGAATGAAGAAACACCTCGGCCTGCCTTACCTTAGACTGGCTCTGGGAAATCACAGAACATTGGGTAATAATGATGAATCATCATTCATATTAATCCTTTATTTAAATTATTATTATTATTTAGGTAATGTCTTTGTAAGGATGAAACAGTGAGAAGAGACGGTGAAATTATGACAAATATGTGTCATTTGTGTTTTTACAGGCAACCTTTTAATATCCTTTAAACTTGGTCTTGATCTAAATAACTCGTTTATAAGGAATTCTTCAAGCAAAGTTTGCTCTAAATTTATTGGATTTTTATGTTAGTAATCTGTACTAGTCGTCACTTCTTTGAAACACCGAAAAACCCTGTAAGAAATTATACAGACTGTAGCACTAAGTATGGCTGCACGATTCTTGCCAAAATATGAATCGTGATTTTTCCCCATGGAAATTGAGATCATGATTCTCTCACACAATTCTTTTCTTCTCTCTCTTTCTCTCTCTCTCTCTTTTTTTTACTTGAATCCAAAACATTGCACTCAAGCAAAAAAAAAGTGCAGTCTACACAGAACTGTCTACTCTTTTGTATTAATAAAAGTTGCTTTTCGCTATTTGAAAGTAAGTAACACGAATAAGCTGTGGAACATAAATAGAATGTAAATAAATACTATGTACAACAGTATGTACACTACCGCAAAAAAAATTTGGGATCACTTGTAAATTTCTGTGTTTTTGTTTAGTAGTTTATTTTCTACATTCTACAACAACTAAAAAACTATGAAATTAACCCATTAGGTTATTATGTAACAACAGCAACAGTCAGGTGTTGCAAGAACAGTATGTCAAGTGCATTTGCAAAACCCATTAAGCTCCATGATGAAACTGTCTCTCATGAATACCATCGCAGGAAACCAAGACCAAAACTTACCTACTGCTGCAGAGGAGAAGTTTATTTAGAGTCACCAGCCTCAGAAATCATCAATTAACAAACAGCACCTCAGATTAAAGCTGTTATGAAGGATTTACAGAGCAGAAGTAGCAGATGCATCTCAATCTCAACTGTTCAAAGGAGATTAATGTGTATTTTGTACGCCTTTAATGTAGAAAGAAATAAAAATCAGGAGCAACCATAAAGTTAGAAAAGAATCCTAGACTTTTGAGCGGTAGTGTATTGAAGTTTTTAGTGTGTGTGTGTGTGTGTGTGTGTGTGTGCATGAGACATTTGCCGTATGCTGATAAAAACAATACCGATATAAACTAACACATGCAATGATAAATGCAACAACAGCAGAAAATGTAAAAAAAAAAAAAAAAAAAGGTTTGCCACATGTCCATTGAGAGGCACAGAGCGTATCGAAAGGAGCTAATCAGAAACAGGTCATGAGAGTGTACACTATTTCAGCTGATCTCTGGCGTGGCTTCGTCTGGTGAATTAATAGTGTTTCTGTGTGAGTGAGCAATGAGTGTAACTGATATAGCATTTAGGAATTATCATCAAGTGAATAAGAGAACGAGTGAATGCAGTGTGATCTAAAGGCAGTAAAAATATGTGTGAGAGATGTATTAATCAAGTTTGTGGCTTTTTTTTATGTTTTTTTTTTTATTAATCTTGCAGCTGTAGCACTGTGCTTAGTCTGTGTTTGGTTGTTACTGCCTAGAGAGACTGTGTGGATTTATTTGCCTCTATGTACAATATTTCCCAAGATTCTGAAGTGAAGAGTGTAGCTGTGTGTGCTGGCTCAGGAGCTTCAGTCCTGCAGGGTGTGAAAGCAGACCTCTACATCACTGGTGTGTATACTCTCACTCACACACACACACACACACACACACAATTTAGTTTTGTAACAGCATTTATTATTGCCATATAAATGCGAATTTTAATAAGAGAGAAAAAAATAGAAACAAAGAAACCGAAGGGATTTAATATTGCATTAAAATTTTAATGCAAGATGGGTGGGGCAAGAGATTTTCTGTATCTTTAAATCCTCATTTTGGGGATCTAGAACTGATTTCATTGACTATTTTAACAGGATGATGTCCTTAAAGGTGAATTTGGTGAGAAGGCTGAAGTGTGAAATTTATTTCTTCTCTCTTGAAGAAATTAATCAGAAATGAATTATATGTTGGAGCATTATCCATTTGTGTGTGTAAATTTTTCAGATTCATCTCCACATTTAAGAACGATTAAATTTATGAAATTGTAAAAAAAAATTGCCACATTAACCAAGATGAAGCAAAATAAAGATATATACTTTAAGGTGACTTTATAGATAAAAATTGTGAAATCCAAGTCTCAAAACAAACATATGCATATTTAACATAGAAACAAAGAAACATAATATTCTAGAGGTCTTAATTTTAAAAACTAAATTTATAGCATAATAAGATTTGGGGTGGGAGGGTTTCCTTGGTGTCCTTCAAACGCTGTTTAGAACAATAAAGATCTTTTTTTTGGATTGGACCCAGACCCTGGTGGTGCAGGGCAAGAGTGTTAATAACTAAGCCCAATGATATCATTTATTATTAGTATTATATAATTTATATTTAGTATTAGTATGGAGAAGTAGCAAGATTAATCCATGCTTTTTGGCCAAACAACCCCAAATGGACTTTTAGCTTCAAGCACTTTTAATTTTTTAATATTACAATGTTGGGGAACTGTTGTATTCCAAGTACACTAAATGGGTGGAATAATTCAATTCAGTTAAATTCAATTTTATTTGTATAAACTTTTAACAATTGCCATTGTCCCAAAGCAGCTTTACACAATCAAAATAATTATTTAATAATAATAATAATAATAATAATATTGCCGAGCTCCTGCACAAATGCAGCAAATCAGGATAGCGATAAAATCTAAAAATCAATCAGTATGGCATAAAATTTTGCATTAGAGTGACATTTGGAGTAATAATTAAAGTTAAATAATGAAAATTTTATTAATTAATTTAATTTAGTTGTCCTGAGACCCACTGAGTATTAAACGCTAATAATAAATATATAAACACTATAATGAGTAATAATGTGTAATCTGTTTCTCTTAGGTGAGATGTCTCATCACGAGGTGCTGGATGCTGTCTCTAAAGGCACAAGTGTGATTCTGAGTGAGCACAGTAACAGCGAGAGGGGATTTCTCACTGTGTTTAAGGAGCGTCTGTCTGCACATCTTACAGACTCCGTCACCATAATCATCTCAAAAAAAGACAAAGACCCTCTGCAGGTCATGTGATCGTATTATGTCATGCTCATCACACTGTGCAAAAAAAAGTTGCACCTTTTCAGATAAGTACACTGCGATTTCTGGATTGCAAAATGATTAAAAAGAAATAAACCTGATTCCTATTCGATACTGGAATGTTGTCGTGTTTTGGTTCTCAGATGATTTGCTATATGAAACTTTTAAACAGCTGGATGTTTTTTCAAGTAGTCTGATAGGATGGTGGGATAATCAGACATCACTCCAGTGGCTCCGAATGCGAAAGCCTCAGCCATGTCCTTCTCGTTGTTGCACACGAACAGATGGACCTAAAAGTTTACAGAAAGTATTACGTCTGTATGATTTAATCTTGATTAAAGAGGAAAGAAATTGACAAACATACCTGCATGCCTCGCTTCACCAAGTGCTCAAACAAAGACTTTCTCATAGTCAGTCTGGAAAAAGGAAACAAAACACCTATCAAATACTTCCTTTTAATAATTCATCCTCAGTAAGCTCTTTTTTCTGGAATAGAGGTGGAATAAGATGCTACCCCATCACAAAACATCATACATAGAGACACACAATCATGCAGTCATTCAAACATTTAGAGAAGCCATTGCACTGGAGGAGGGAACCTACACAGACACATAAGAGAGCATGCACAGAAATTCCACACTGGATAACCAGGATAGAATTTATGACTTACTTTTCAATGAGATAGACTGCAAATCTGTTCTTGAAAATAGCCTCCTCTGGTATATATCCCCTGTAAAAGTATATACATTTGGCATGTTAGCAAAACAGACTGTACACATTTTTTTTGCATGTGTGTCCTGTATATAACCATCACCCTTTTTTTGAACATTCCATTCCATTACAAAAATTGTACTACTACATTACACAAATATGTTCTTAAAATTTTGTGCGAACAGTTTGGGGAAGAACCACATACAGTATAGGCGAGGTCATATAGTGTATCCATCATCCATCCATCTAGCAACCTCTGCAGTTCATCTAGGGGCCCAGTAGGCCAATGGTGACCGTTGTATTTATTCCTCTGGTCAACATTCACATGCGCATTCACACTCTAGGGGCAGTTTTGGAATGCCAGTTAGCCTAGGCTTTTTTCCAGGTTTTTGTGGGATGAAACCGGAGTAACCCGAAAAATTCCGCCAGGCTCGGGGAGAACATGCAAACTCCATGCACACACACCCCGAGGTGGGAATCAAACCTGGGCAGCAGAGGTGCAAGGTGACCCCCAAGGCAACGTTATTCTATGGTAAAAGCTTTTCTATCCTGATGGTTGTGGTCTATGCTTGGATGGCTCCACCCCATCTATGAGGGGCTAATACAAGGTGGTGTTTACAAGCTCTGTTTTTTTTTGTCATTTTTTAGTCGTGGAGACGCCATCTTCCACTGTGAAGACTGTTGCTGTAAAGACTTCCACTCAGAGTCGTACCTGTACACTCAAGTTTCATCACCGGGTCATCCACGGCACGCTGATGGAGTTCTTGGCGGACTTCGACGCAATGTTCCTTTTGCTCCTGGGTCAGCAGTCTGGGGACAATCTTGGCAGCTAAACACAGCGCATGTTCAAATCACATGTGAGGATCACTTGGACTGTTCCGTATGACACACGGACAATGGCAGCAATGTTGTGGATTGTTCTCTGACAAGCATCATGCACAATTTGCCGAATGGTTTCAACATTTTCGAGGGTTAAGCTTGTGGAAGGTCTTCCTGATCTCTCTCGTCTTTCAGTGATGTTCTAACGCTCTTGAAGCAGGCATGCCAATCAAAACACCTCAAATTACTTATTGCAACATCACTGTGAACTTGATGAATCATGTCAAACGTCTCTGTGGCAGATTTTTTTCAGTTACATGCGCAATTTCATGTTCACTCTTTGTTCTTGCTGTCCATGATGAAATAGCCGACACGGTAACACGCATTTTCAGAATATAACCAGTTGCACAGCTCCAAAATGTACAAAGGACGATGTCTTTTGGCACACTGACTTATGAAGATCGGTGACTTCATGTCAGCCTTGTGCTGCTATTTATGGCGTGTTACAAAACTAGTCTCGAAACTTTTTGACAGCTCCTTGTAGGTGAAGTATGTTTATTTAACAAAGATATTTTCATTACTTTGCACATGCTAGCCTTAATGCAATCCCATTCAAGTTTTCTGATTATTGGTTTACACTAATTCAGATCTTCAAAAAAAAAAGGCAGCTAGACAGAAGTTTTTAAGAGCTACTGACCTGTTGATTACACTGGGTAGGTAGAACTGCAGTAGGCTCTCTCCCAGAGGGCAGAAGGGCAGAAGGCCTGTGTAGTAGAGTACTAGAAGAAGGATTCCTCGTCTCGGGGTGAAGCTGTATGGCATATAGGGGTTCTATGCATACAATTTCAAAAGTCAGTGAATGGAATACTAAATCCTTTATAAATCATTAGAATCACTGTTGTTTCAGATATAATTGTAGGCTCATCTAGGTCACAAACGCATAAAATGCGGTGATGTACCTGTTTTCGGCATTTTGCCATGATTTCAGAATCATCAGAGGCCCAGACAGTGATGGTTTCCCTGTCATATTTTTTCACCAGATCAGAAACCTAAATAACACATCACTCTTACTTTAACTACAGGTATAGAAATATCATTTATCTTTTGTTAATCAGCCAAGCAGAGTGTGGAGTAAATACCTTTTGTACCAGCAGGTCATTGTTTTGTTTAACCTCGATGTTGATTGGCACTTGGGGGAATTTCTTGAAGACGTCCTCGAGCAGGGCAATTCTCCTGTCCTTCCCTGTACTGTATTGCCCTGATGGAGATTTTCAGGTGTTCATGTTTTTATTTACATCTACTATAGAGTCTAACATTTTATTGCACTGGATTCTGAACCAGCTTACCAGCACTGAATATCACCTCAAGCTTCTCTTTATAGAGTGGCAAGTCCTAAATAAATGATTAAACATAAAAATAAAGCTGTGTCTTATTAAATATTTATTAAAGCAAATAAGCATATTTCTGTAACACCTACCTGAAACTTAACTGAAGAGATGTTCACATCAGATCCTGTCAGTATTTTAAGGTTTTTGTCATGGCACACCACAACATAACCGTCTAGAGTTAAATTACAGTCCAGCTCCAGCATCTCCGTTCCCACTTGTACTGCACTGGTGAGGAAATCAGATGACTTTTTATTATGACTATTATTATTATCATTATACTATCTTCTCGTCTAGCTGTTCTTTGCACAAATACTATTATCTGCACTGTTGTCATTTTGTCGCGCAAACAATTGCACATCAAGGTTGCCCTGCATTTAACTTCATTTAATGTTTTTTTTTTTTTTTACTTGTGACTCATATACTTTAATTATATGCTTCTTATAGTTTCTTAGATTTTCGTTTTTAGCATTGCACTTGTAACTTTTGGTCAGTTATCATATTACCCTGTGTGCGTGTCTACTGATTATATGTAAGATATACCTTTGTGCACCTACAACCAGTCTTTGTCTTACTGTCTCTACTGCTGCTGGATGTCTGGAATTAGATTTAGGATCAATAAAGTGTCTGTCTGTCTCTGTCTGTCTGTCCGTCCGCTTTCCTTTCCACACAATGCAATATTCTGATGCTGTATAACTGACTGCTTCACCTTCACATCTTTAATACTATGGCTTTCAGCAACTTCCTCTTTCATCAATCCTTCAGTTGGAGTTCATTGTTTCATTAAAATCCCACCTGTAAACTCATTAAAAATAGTTTGAACTTTATACATGCTTCTGCTGCCTGCTGTTGCTATAAATAAATAAAAAAACTATAGTTAAAAAAAAATCCAAGGCCTTTAGTGGATTGTGTAACAACATAAAGGTATTATTTAAGCTGATAAATTATAAAAATAACAAATATAAAAAGTCCACACAGGTTGAAATAAAGTATCTTAATGCACTTAGGTAATGTAAAGGATCTAGATTTTCCTAAAATATAAACATGGACACCATTAATTAAAGGGTTAAAAAATGTAGCACCGTACTTTACACTATATATAATTTATTTATGTTGTGATAGACAATATATTACATACATACTATATCTCAAGTGTGGCCAAAACATGAATACACACTTCAGAAAAGACAAATAGTATGATTTATACTATAATAATATAATATTCATAATATTATCATACATATCAATATATAATGTACAACAATACATTTTTACATGTTAAATTATTTATACAAGTTTTTCTTTTCCTGAAGTGTATATACAGTAATATAAACAATTCATTAATAATTATACTGTATATTGGTTGTCAACAAACTAAATACGTTTATGTCATGTAATGTAGTTATAAAATTGTGTTGATTAAACCAACTTCAATATTATAATATATAAAATTTCTTATTTAAGACTGTATATTTCATTTCATCATATTATATTTGCCAACACATAGGTTAACACATTTAGTCTAAGAGAGAGAGAGAGAGAGAGAGAGAGAGAGCTGCCTTACGTACTGTGTAAAAGCCTCCATAGTGTTTTCTATCCTCTCACCTGCACCTGGGTAAAAGAATAAGAAAACACATCTAAGCACTAATCATTGTGATTAGTATTGTCATTACAAAATGTAATATTATGAATTTATGGAGAAAGCAAAAACTACTTTTTTTTTTTATAATACTATCGTTGTTCATCAAATTCATAATGGAAAAAGGAGAAATCAGAATAACTCACCGCCTCTGTGAGAAATGTGCCTGCTGTAAAAGGCTAAAGATTTTTTCTTATGGAGAAGAAGTGGGTTATGTAGCAGATAAAGTGAGCTCGCGATGTACAATCCTACAGCCACGACCACCACTCCGACTCCCAGCTCAGCCTCCATGGTGTGCACTGGTACGCTGTTTTGTTGAAATGATTCTGAAACGGCTCAGTGGGTCAATTTATCTTTACTGGTCTCCTGGTCTCATCACGTTGTTCATACATGACTAAATCATAGGAGTATGCATATGAGGGAACATGTGAGTGTATGTGGGTGTGAGGGAGTGTCAGAAACGTCTGTATGGTCAGGGATGAGATGATTGAATCACTATACTGGATGAAAGTATAATGTACTGTAGTACAACAGTGATTAATAGAACAACAATATGACCCGCTCAGTGCTGTGCGAGACATAGAGATGAAATAAAATATAAGTAGAAATAACCCTGTAAACTTTGTAATTTTGCGGGAAAAACATCTCCATAGTCTTGAGCTTGTGCTGAAAAGACCAGCCACAAAATATCATTTTTTTAACGAGACGTCACATGCTGACCTTGTCGTATCACTGACATCACTGTACGTATCTGTGATATCCTCTTTCTAAGCATGTTCTGGACATATCGTGGTGTCAGTGTTTGGTACTGTGTGTCACAATGAAGACCACAAAGCAGCTTATGCTTCCCAAAATCACAAGGACTGAAACTAATCATGGTATAATACAGATCACCTTAAAAGGACTTCCTCAGCTGAAATAGTTTAGACGGATCAAAAGTACAGTCCGTACACTGATATTATATCCTGATCTTATTCACAGGAACGACTGAACAGGTATTTAGCACTCATGTGTTATATGTAAGGTGTTAAAGTTTTAGTTTGCAGTTAAGCACACTGTAAAGACATTTAACTTTAGCACAATTCGCTGGTCCGCGGTATAAAAAAGACCCACAGCTCATTACCACTAATATCATCTAAGTGTGCCTGTACTGCTACTGGTTCCTACAGTGGGACACCTGTCCACTCGTAAACACATTAAAGGTCATTACATTTAACAATCCCTGATCCCACACTCCGTTACACACACACACACACACACACGTGGGTATGTAATGACCTTAAGCCCAGTAGACCAAACTTTAGGAGGCAGAGCATTCACACCTCAACTTCCTCTCTTGCCCAGTTTGTCTTGCATAACCCCCCATCAAGCAGCAAATAAAAACGACAACTACAACAACACTGGGCTTAACTTTAACCCGTGTCAAAATGGAGAAGCTGCGTGTAACCAGAGGGGGTCTTCCTAAGATTCCTCCTTCCTAAGGAGGTTTGAGCATGTCAAGGTCAGCACATCTGAACTTGTGTTGGCAATTCAGTTTGATTTGTATAGGGGTTTTTAACATACAGAGTAACAAAGCAGCTTTATAGAAATCTAGCTAAATCCTACGCAGACTTCTTTGTATAATCTCACATTGATACTGTAGACTTGTACCTAAAAACTTATCATGTAATCCCTTACTCATTTACTCTTTATACCGCTTATCCCGTACAGGGCCACAGAAACTCTGGAGCCTATCCACGTGGACTTGGGAACAGCCTGGACAGGTTCAGGGTATAAGCATGCACACACATACACAGTCATTCACACACCACGGGTAATTTGGAAACGCCAATTAGCCTACTCTGCATGTCTTAGGTAACCGGAGTATCTGAAAGAAACCCACTAAGCACAGGGAGAACACGCACACTCCATGCACACAGACTTGAGGTTGAAATCGGACCCCTCGACCCAGGAGGTTAAAACTATAATGTTTATACTGAACATTCTTAAAAAGCATATATTTTTGCTTGATTTTATAGTATAGAATCATTCACAATCACATTATCTTGCCCCTCGCTACCATACTGTATGCGAGTCTTGTGCCTCTTGAGTTCTCTTCCTCATTTTCCTTGCCAGTGTCACCAAATTTGGATCAGGATTTTTCATTTTTATTTAAGCTGCTTTTGACAATGTCACGCCTTGCACCTCAAGGATCCGGGTTCAATTCCCGCCTCGTTCTGTGTACATGAAGTTTACATGGAAGGAAACAAGTATATTTCATTGTACTATAATTGTTATCTGTCAGGACAATTTTTTAAAAAATCCTGTTTACTCCTTATTGTGAGAAATGAGAATTAAATGCACTAACAACACACACCAAACTATTCACCTGACTAAACAAACTAAACTATTAATGCCTTAATGGCTGTGGGAAGTTGTTATTTCATCCAGCACCTCGGTGGTTGTTACTCTCCAGCTCCGTGTTATTGTAAGGCTGTTTCTGAGACATGTGTCAAGCAGTGTGTCTGAGCTGCAGTGTTTACCTAGAAGACCAAACTGCAGCAATAAGACCAAACTGTGCCACATGCTTGAACCTCAAACCCCTGCCCTCCACACCTCCACCGGAGAGAAGGAGAAAGACAGAAAGAGTTGCAAATGATGTTATTCCTGTTTTGCCTGATTTCAGATATTTGGCATTTGTCAGAACTTGACATGCTAAAGGAACATTTTATGGTAAAATACATATGGTATATATATACACCTTATTTGAAAAAAAAACAAACATCAATGAACACAATGAACTTTTTTTTTTGGTTGTTAAACAAAGGAACATTTAACTGTGAAATAAACTCCAAACACTTCTTGTTTATTTTATGACCATGACCGAACTATTTAGATATTACACTTGTAATGTATAATATAATATTATATTGTAATATGTATACAAAAATTATTTGCCTGTTGATTGGAACTATAGTTTTTTTTTAATCCTGAAGTTTCTACACCCATTACATAGAATACACATTAATTTAGATTTTTTTAAATTGAATAATAATTTTGATGATTTAAATTAACATTATTTGTTTTTGAGTTTTTGATTGATTCTGTTTGTCTAATATCACTAAGGACTAAAACAAAGCTTTAACAAAGTACTTTACAAGAAATTTACAAGCCCCTGGCTTTGCTTCATGAACCATTCTGACCAGCACTGATGTACACACTCCAATCATACGGTCCATTTCCAGGTCACGTCTAATAGCCAGAAGCACACATAACCTCTATATTGTCACCAAGGTATCTATTTAATCCACATTTTAAAAAAAATTTGACCACAAATTAGATGCTTTTTAAACAAGTCAGCTGAATTATGTTACCGTCCCTATTATAGAACGCACTTACAGAGTTGCATATCTGTATAACATTAATTACTCCATTTATTTTTTTCTTGTTGGTTGTTTTGGTATCCCCAAAAAGTGTACAAGGATTTCGTTTGTCTCAATAGAAATTTGCATGCATGTGCATGTGAATGGGTATCTGTTTGTTTGCTTAAACTCTATGTGAAGGACAGGAGTGTGGTCCTTACAGGCCTGATGGAGACTGAAGGTATGGGTGGGAGTGTGAAAACTTTGCCATTTGGTCAATATGCTAATATACACTCACCTATATAACACAGAGAGACAGAACCACTGGCTGTAAAAAGAAGTAAGACCAGACCAAGAGAATAAGTTACTGAAGCTGAAGATATATTAAGACATTCAGGATAAGACTGGACGATTTGGAACAAGAGAAGGATTTACTGAATTTGTGAAAGGAAACCAGGACAGGGAAAAGGATGTTGGGAGTAGAGATGTACCCCAGTTTAGCTCTTGCGGCACAAAGACTTGGAGACTGCTGTTATCGAGGTAAGAGACAAATAAAGCCTTAAAGCCAGAAATAACCATTGGAAGGTTTATACTGTAATTTTCAGAATCAGTTGTGCGAATGAGTCAATGAAGAAACTGCATGTGCAAAAAAATTTACACGAAAAGGGAAATTTCTGCCACATGCTCCCAAGTGTTTCATTTGTGCATATTGGTTAAATATCAGAATATAAGAACTGAGATCAATTTATTTTAAGTAGGATTGTACAGAAGTAGAAGTGTAGAAGTAGTACAGTATATTTCTATTTCTATTTTTAGTTCTATTTTTCCTAGCATATTTCTATTTTTATTTTTAGTTCTATTTTTCCTAGTTTAATTTAATTATTCTATTAAATTTTTCTATCGTATTTCTTTTATTCATATTTATTTCTTATTGTAAACTTTAATTCTCTTTTAGGGTCACTGGCAGTCGTATAAGCATTTCACTACATTTCGTACTGTGTATGACTGTGTATGTGACAAATAAAATTTGAATTTAATTTGATTTGCAAGTTAAGACTTTTTAATAACAGCTTGTTAACACTTTGGGCAAGGAAACACTACTCTTTAATAATTTCCATAATAAGCTGTATGAAGACAAATAACCCACGGCAGTCCTGTAACACTAAAATAAGAATCCTGTGATGCTCTTCATTCAGCTATTTATCAAATTATTTCTTAAGAACAAGCCATAAATTTGATAATTTCCTGATTTACATGATTAAAATGTGCCAGATTTGAATGCATCATATATTATCATTATTCTATCCTCCAGATCGAGAGCCACCAGCACATATGCCCCTGTACCCATCATCATGTGACACAGCAGCCCGAAGCCTGCCTCCTCGACTTCTACCCCCGCCCCCGGCAAAAAGAGATACTTTTGGGAAATCTGAAGACAATATAAAGATAGAGCTGGAAAATGTATCCCTGTGGAAGCAGTTTAGCACAGTTGGCACAGAGATGATTATCACCAAGAAGGGCAGGTAGTGCATTATTTTTTATTCGATGCATGAATTGACATAAAAGGTTGTTTTATTAGTTAGTGGAGTATAGTTCATTTTAGCACCATGAGAAACAGACTTTTATTTCTAGAGCATAGATATTTTACTTTACTTTACTTTTTACTCTGTAGTTTTTGTAGATTACTGTTTAAGGCCAATTTGTTAATATTTGAACTCTTTCAGAAATACATAAAATGGCACTGAATTCATTTAAATACTTTATATATCTTCACATAGAAATGTGTGCAAAGTACTTTGCATGATTGTAAAAAAAAAAAACCTGGTAAGGATTTAATGCTTACTGAAAATGAATAAATAAACTTGGTAATATGATATATTTATATAATCAATTTTTTTTTCAATCAGACGGATGTTTCCTCAGCTAAAAGTGAAGGTGTCTGGCTTGAACCCATCTCTGCGTTACATCCTTCTGTTAGACATCATTCCTGTAGACTCCTTTCGCTATCGTTTCCAAGATGACAAATGGCAGGTAGTGGGAGGAGCTGAAGCTCGACTTCCAGACAGGGTGTTCATCCACCCAGACTCCCCTGCAACTGGTGAACACTGGCAGAACCGAAGCATATCCTTCCACCGAGCCAAACTGACCAACAATACACTGGATGGACAAGGATATGTGAGTATATACTGTACATGCTCATCATTATGAATCTAAATTTTTTCTATGAATCTAGTCCTTAGTAATTAAATAAAATGTGTAAAAATTTAAACTGTTCCATGAAAAATCATTTTGTTTTCCTTTGAAATCTCAAATCTGTCCACAAGATCATTCTTCACTCCCTGCACAAGTATCAAGCGCGGGTACACGTGGTTGAAACGAGAGATGTAATGATGTGGGGTGGAGCCCAACACACCTTCACCTTCCCTGAGACACAGTTCATCACTGTTACAGCCTACCAGAACAACAGGGTATACATATTTTAGGAAGTTGAATGTTTAAGGACCACAAATTTTATGTTGACTGTAGAAGTGTTTTATGACATGTTAAGGTACAGTACACATGTAGAGATGGTCTCACTTTAACAATACTTGATTTTTCGGTAATTTCCTTAGATAACTGAACTGAAGATTAATGCCAATCCGTTTGCCAAAGGTTTCAGAGAGAATGGCATGAACAGCAAGAAGTAAGTTAATATCCGTCTCCAGATAAGCATAACAAGAACATGCTTGCGGAATACCTTATTATTAATCATATCCTTTATCTTTCAGACAAAGAGAAGCAAGGCAAAAGAGGAAATTGAACCATCCCAATCAAGAGGAAACTTTAGACATAGGTAAACAAACTTACTTAGGATTTATCATAACAGACTAGAAATGGCCTGATTAGATATTTCTGTAACTCTGTGTTCTGTCTTTCCACCAGAATCCTGTGACCCATGTGATTCCACTGAGGTGTTAACACAACCCATGCAACTGGAAAGCACCAGTCTGTCTCTGTCTGATTCGGGTTTTTGCTCTGATGGGACATCTTTACCAGAGCAGACCGTACAGCAGCATAGCTCCGGTCAAGCATTTCTCAGTTCCCAGATGACCCAGATGCCAGATATTTCAGAGATTCCCAATTCAGTAGAGAACCAATCTCAGTCTACCTCAAATAATGAGGTGAACAATGGATTGCTTAATGGGTGAGTCTTATACCTCTACAATTAAACCATATGTAATCCATATATAAGATGCAAACTATAGTTATAAACTACTTTAAAACATTTTAATAAATTTTCAAAATGAAAACACTCCCAATAAAATGTCAAAATTTCTGTGTTTTTACAGGTCTAGCCAGATGATAGGACTTTCTTCATACACCTCATTTCCAGATCCTTCAATTACACCCTCATCTCATCTACCAGTGTCTCTTTCACAGCCTTCATCTCTCTATTCCACTCAGACTGATCTACCATCCCATCCCAATCCAACATCGGTGCAAGATTATTCTTCCATAGCTTCATCCCACTACCCTCCCCTACATTCATCTTCTCCAATCACATCTTCCTCAACATCTCTCCAAAATTCTACACATACCTCCATCTGTCATTCATCCTCTTCCCCGCAAATGCCATCTTCCACCTACCACCCCATTCTTCCACCCGAAGAAAACCTAAGCCCTCACACACCTACAAACCCACCCTTTCATTCTCTTTCTCAACCTCCTTGCCAGTCCATCAACAGTTGCGCTTCTGGTCATTCTGTTGATACAGCTCAAAACCAGGCTATGAATGGTTTGTGTTCATCCAGTTCTACACCCTCTGCTGTCCAAGACTCCACTCCAACTGCATTCCCCTTCCCTCCAGTGCAATCCTCCAACAATCCAGATTCTACTACACCCCCATCCCAAATGCTATCCCAAACTGCCTTTCCCTTTCCTCCTGTGGAAGATCCAAATGGTCAAACAGATCCAAATCAAATCCCTACAGCTTTCACATTTAATTCAATGCCAGAATCCACCTCCACCCCTCTAAATACCCCGTCAGATCAGGATGGCAACACTACTGCTTTTTCTTTCCCACCACAACCGGGCAATACAAATTCTTCAACTTCCTTGCCTGTACAAACCCTAGCACCTTACTCTTTCCAAGCATCTGCAAATTCTCATATGAATCCATCTTACCAAAACCTGTCAAATTCAGCAACTGGATCCTATACGCAAATGTCTTCGAATTCTGTAAATGGAGCCCGTTCACAAATTTTTAGCAACCCTATAGTCAACCCCTTTCCTGCTTCTTCTCTGCCTACATCTCTGCCTGCACATGTAGTGCCTGGGTCCATTTCTAACTCTATTCAATCTACTCACATATCTTATGGCTTGCCCCCTTCCATCCCATCTGCTCCTCCTCCCCTCCAGAATGTAGCAATGCCAACTCTTGGGTCTTCTCAGATTATTCCAGCACTTCCAAATATAGCCCAGGTCCAGCCAACTATGCCCCAGTCATTCCCATCCTCCACTTTTTCCCATATCCCTCCCCAATGTGCAACTTCTCAAATCCAATCGCAGCCTTTTGCCTCTACAGCTTCACTCCTTTCACATTCAACCCTTCAAAACCACCCCATGCCACCTGGATCAACCCATACACAGTACCCTGCCGCTTCCACTACATATCCCCCAGTAGCTCCATCGGAGATAGGATCCTTTTCTCAGCTTAATCCAACTGCCCCCTACCTTCCTGATATGGTATTGCATCCTTCTCTTCTCCCCTCTTTAGATAACACTCTGTCTTCTTCTGCTACTTCTCTCTACAACCCATTTCCTTCTTATCCTCTCCGCCTCTGTCAGGACCCACGATCCACCTTTCATTTACAGCTCAGACACCTTTACAGGCGGCCCCAACATGTACATGCTAACAACCAGGGGTCGTACCTAGATCTTGGAGGAAGGCCTGCATTTTGAAAAGTGATATAAGTAGCCATAAATTAGATCTATTAATTTTTGCTGAAATCAACACATTTAGAAGTTACAGCTTTAGAACTCTATGTGATAGATTTGTTGTTTATTTTTGTAGGATAGCTTAATCAAAATCAGTATAATTTTTGATGTATTTGAAAAACAATTGTATACTGAATCTAGCAAATAAAGTGTTTTTGTGAATTCTGTTTAACATTTTCTTTTTGACTAAAGAATTACTTATTATGAACTCAACAAACAAAAAAAACATATGAAATACTTTTATAAATGTACTTTGAGATAAGGGAAAGCAATTCTGATGTACACAATTAACTTTATTTGCTTTTAAACAATTTTATACAGAAAACAATTAACATTCTTTCAGTTTACATTAATATACAAAATTTAGTAACACTATTTAAATCATAATAAAAATGTGATACCATAAACATTGACAAATAAAAAAGTAAAATATTTGCACAAACATCATCTATTCAAGTAGATCATTTCTGCAGATTCTGCAGCTGAGCACTTCACAGCTTCAGGGTTTTAAATGTTTCCACCAGATTCTCCAGTGTCCTCCAAGCTCCTAAAAACACAAACAAATTGACCATGGTGTTAATGTGTAAGTGTTTGTGTAAATTTGTGTAAATTGTGCCTTGCGATGGTTGGCTTGCCATCCAGGAGGCATTTCCACATCACACACATTGTTCTCAGGCTACTCTTCATATCCACTATGACCCTGACAGGAGTGCGTACTAATAATAAATAAATGAATGAATGCTCCATGACTGCTGTGAATGTTCTCACTTAATTTTTAGCTTGTAAATTTGTCTAAAAACAAATGTCCAGAACATTTCCACAGTTTTCAACTAATTCACTGTAACTAAAGAGGCCTCAAAACCTGTTCCAGCAAGCTCCATGAAGAGGAGGGGTCAGGGGTAGCTCATTGGTTATAGCACTGGATTACGGTTCAGAAAGTCTTCAAACCCCACAACAACCAAGTTACCACTGTTGGGCCCTTGAGCAAGGCCCTTAACCCTCAACTGCTCAGATCTGAATAAGGGTGTCTGCCAAATGTAAATGAAGACCAGATTCTGTGATCACCCAAATAAGGATGGGTTCCCTGTTGCGTCTGATTCCTCGCAAGGTTACTGGTTCTCACTAATCTGGAATGGGATGTTCAAAAAGCACAAATGATTGTTATGATCAGGTATCCACAAGCATTTGGTCCTATGTAGTATCATTTCAGATAATTTCAATTGAAATCCTCCTATTTATAATATACAGTATGCAAATTAGAAAAATAACAAAATTTTTGGAATGCATCAATTATGCTAAATATTCAGTGGTGTAAAGATGTGTGAGACCACTGAAACTGAAAACATAAAAAACTAAAAATATATAGAAAGTTAGCATTTCTGGGGGGAAAATGTGGCAATTAATTTGCACATGGATACTAACTAACTATATTTTATTTTCACTAGTGCTCTCAGACATTTGGGTCCCATGTGATTTTTTTTTTTCCTTCGGAGAAAGATGCTTATTTGATACAGATATTAGGATATTGCAGTGACGATGCATATTTCATTGATGGACCAAAAGTTGGGAAACTCAGAGAAAATGTTGCATTTTTTCCTGTACATTTCGCAAAGGTCATGTGTCATGTGTCAAGTGAGGGTGAGTGTACTGGAATGCTCCGGGCTAGCTATAAAATTGCTCCTGTGTATTTTTGTTCATTGTGCAAAGTGTGTGAAACCTTAAATCATATATTGAGATTAACATTTTGAGAATAGTGCATTCCGGATTATATTGGATTATTATTTAAGATTCAGACTCAGAATTATTTGAGATTCAGAGGAGTTTCAGTTCCCTGACATGGGGGTGTCAAGTAGAGATTGCCCGAAACAGCACTCACACAATGTACTGAAAGAACTGTTCGCAAGGTTCGGATGTCCTTTTTCTGTTTTAGCACTGTTTTTACTTTTTTTAGATTTTGGTCTCCCTTAGTGTAAGTAACATTGACAAAATGGATAATTTTGCATTTTGTCCCCTCTCCTTCATCATCAGTATTTTTGTTATTCTGCAGAGTAATAGAGTATGTGGCCATTTGCCCAAGAACAGGTTTTCAACGGGAGTGAACTGGCTGGCTGTAGTGCTGAAATTCATTAAAAAGGTGATAATAATTGCAAACCCCTCCTCTTTTTTTCTCTCCATTTGGTGATGTAGTGGACAGGAGAAAAGTCAAAGGCTAGGTAAACAAACCCTACTACAAATTAATTATCTTCGAGGGGAAAAAAAAACATTCAGAGGCCTGCAAGCTGAAGAAATACAACACATGAAAATACCTCAGTGAGTTTTTTATGTGTTATGTTACATTACATTTTACAACCATACTTATGCAGTCTATTTTGTTTAATAAAAAATATTGTTTTTTATTCTTTTTTAAGATATTATTTCTACTTCTGTTGCTTTTACTTTAACTCAAGACTTAGTTACTCTAACACACAATCAAAAACTAATAGTTTTCCATAGATACACTATATGAAGAAAAGTATTTGGCCAAACCTAATAATAATTGGATTAAGGTGTTACTGAAGTAATGTTATTTGATTAAGTGTTAAGGGCCTTTAACCCTGACCTCATAAATACTCTACAGAATTCCGCAAATTTCCACAGAAACACTACAAAATTTTGTGGACAGCCTTCCAAGCAGAGTGGCGGCTGTTTAAGCTGCACAAGGGGGACAAACTCCATATTAAAGTAAAGATATTTGGATACAAGGTCATTGCAGGTTCGGCCAAATACTTTTGTCCATATGGTGTATGTCATAGTTCCATATTTGTCAGATATCTATGTGTAACTATCATAACTTCCATAAACCACATTCACAAACCTTTATCTTCTCTCATTTGTCTACTTGGCTCGAGTGATCTTCTCCCGAACTCTTCGTCGTAGCTCTTGCCTCAGCAGGTCTCTCTCTTTGCGGATCCCCTGCAGCACGGTGCGGTTCTCCTGAGCACGTCGAACCAGATATGGCAGCGTGTCATCCACTGAGCCGTAAGGCACAGACTTGTACACCGAGAAACCCTGCTGAGCTGAGGTAAGTCCCATAGTCAAAAAGAAATATAAAAGCATAATAAGGATATACAGTAGGCAAAGATTTGCGTTTAAAATATCTTTCAAATATGACTAGTCAGAAAATAGCAACAGAAGAATAACAGAAGTGCCATGTGTAATTCAAATTTTTATTTTATATATATATATATATATATATATATATATATATATATATATATATATATACAAGATTTTGAATTACACATGGCACTTTTGTTATTCTTCTGTTGCTATTTTATTAATGTGTTTAATCTAACATCATATAAACGGACTTGTATAAATCCATATAATGCATGCTTAATAATAAACAAAGTAAAATGTGATATAAAAACATGATTTCTATAAGGAGCCTCCAGTGTCAATTTGTAAAAATGGGAAGCTGCTTGTTTTCTGATGTCCCCTTACATTAAAAAAGTACAAAATGAAAATAAAAGTCATATCATGTCATTTTGTAACTAACATATTAATATTGTAATTGTTGAACCTGCTGTAGAATAAGAGAAATAAATCACTTAAGAATAACTTTGGTGTGGTAACAGTAAAGAGTTTTTAAATAAGCACTGGGTGTTTTCTTACATATTAGAAGTAAATGATGATATTTACCCAGAGTGAGAGACACATGATCACACATCCCAAGAAGTTGACCAAAACACACCGAACCCCCATCTCGAACAATCTCTAACTCATTCATCCTGAAAAAGAAATTAATTTCCTAATTAAGTAATTTTTAAAGAGACAGAACTTAACATTTTTATACTAATTATAAATATTGCTTAATCAAAATCAAAGCACTCATTCTCTTTAATGCTTATTCAGGGTTTTGGGATGCCTGGGGCCTACCCCAGGAGACTGGGTGCACAAGGCAGTATACACTGTGGACAGAGGGCCAGTCCAAAGCAGGGCACAGGCATGCACACACTCACACATTACTGGTAATTTGGAAATGCCAGTTGGCCTCATTTGCATGTCTTTGGACTGTGAGACCTGACAAAACCTGAAGGTGGGACTCGACCCTGGAGGTGTGAGGCCACAGCGCTAACCACTACGCCCAACAAAAATGCTGACTATAGTTCGTCACTCTAGCAAGAGACATCATACATAGCCTCTTAACAACCATAAATCATGTCATACCATGTCACAGCCTTTCTAACAGATTCTTCATTGTGCGTTGCTACAATGATCTTGTAGCGGTCAGGCTGCTGGGAAATCAGGTTCAGCATCACTTCCAGAGACTCATTGTAACTGCATAAAAAAAATATAGCATGAAGACAAACCAGTTTTCGGCACATTACTGAATTCTCAATATTCTGACTGTGTCATCCGTTCACCTGTCATTTGTGTGCTCCCAGGACTGGTGAATGGGGTCCGGTCGTCCTTCCTTGCTTGCCAACTTTCGCTCCTTGTCCATATATGCACCTCGGACAAGTTTAACCCCAAGGCAGAAAGACTGGTCCACAGACAATCGGATAGCATCAAACAAGAGTTCTCTGGACTCCTGGTGGGAGACAGAGGATCATTCATTCATTCTATCATTTTCAGTAAGTGCTTTAAGCCTGTCAGGATCATGGTGAATCTAGATGGCATCTTAAGGACATTGAGGATGAGTCATGGACACAACCTGCGTGAGATACCACCAAGCACACACATTCAAAACTACTTTAGTGGAATGTGTGGAGGAAAAAAGGAAGATCCAATATGTGTGTAAACTGACCTTGGCATACTTGGCAACTAACCTTCAGGTAGCACTGGTACGTGTTCCATATCCAGGCGGTATCTCGATTGAACTTCTTCATCATGGCCATAGTGACGAGCGTGAGCGCAGGATTCATATATGTGTACTCGGCATCCACTAGAACTCTGACTTTGTTAATACTTGCCTGTTGACAAAAAAAACAGTTATTCAGTTGTAATTTAAACAAAGACAGGTTAACATCTGGATCTTTGATACCTCTCCAATTTGGTTTAGTCTGTTCAGTCCAAGTAGAAAATGTGCGTTTTCAGTTTTACTAAGTCCAGGAAATGTAATAACCTGGTCCAAAAACATAAAACATTAATCAAATGATTATTGGCCTCGAAAATTTCTTGTAAATACGGAACAAGAGGAAGAGAATACAAGGAAAGCCTTTATACCTCTTTGTCCATTGCTCTAACCAAGAGGTCAAGATCATAATGTTGGCTCTTCAGCAAGGAAGTCAGCTTAACCTAAACGTTGTCACAACATTCAAGAATGCAGTAAATAGTCGATAGCGAGGCTGAGATCTTCCATCTACACTATCTAATTTGCTGTTAGCGAATATTGTGAATTATTATTTTTCAGTAATCAGGAACAATTACATCAATTATTATAAGAAAACATGCACATACAGTATAAAACACAGTCTGGTCCCTACTAGTTTAAACCTATACTGAGACTTTGCTACAAGGCTAATCCTATGGTTTTATAATCTCAGCAGCAAGTAGAATTTTTCGTAGTCTCTCTTTCAATGTTAAAATCAGCCATCTTTGGTAAACATGTGCAAACATCATACATAAAGGAAGAACTAATTAGGGTAGGGGTAGCATTAACTAGGGCAGATTAATTGGGGCAGAGGTAGCTCAGTGGTTAGGGCATTGGATTAGTGATTAAAAAGCCCCAGGTTCAAACACCTTTCCACTGTTGGGCCCTTGAGAAAGACCCTCAACTGCTCAGATGTATAAGGAGAAAAAAAATGAAGTCTCCCTGAATAAGGGTGTCTGACAAATGCCCTAATGTAAATGTTGATTGGTTTCTTACTAACATTAAAATCCGATAACAGTCAGTCACCTACACAAAGCTCGGGGCTGACCAAGGCAGTGATCTTCAGTTGCATCATGGGATCTTTGCTCCAGGCGTTGCTGTGAGACATGCGCACACACTCCAACATGGCTGCCAAGTTGTCATCGTACCTCTTCTCTCTAGTTACATTGGAGCAATACAAATATTTAGGCACATTCTTTCATAATGGTAATATATATATATATTGATGCATTATGTAAATTTAGTTTCTAACCCAGAGCTTTCCCCTAGATCCTCTTCAATGGGAACAGCCAACATGGGACGTAGTCCTAGCGAGTTCATCTTCTCCATAGATGCTGCAATTTCAGTTTCTGTTTCCCCAGCAACAAACTGAGCATAAACAAATGGCCGAAGGACCATGGCAAAACCTCTTTTGCCCAGGATGGACCGTGTAATTGACATAAGCTGAAAAAAGGAGGACATGCACGTGTGTGTATGCATGACATGTGCCATATCATAGACTTTAAGGTATCAAAATGTAGGTGTTGGATTCCATAGATATACATCATACTATACTGTATATCTATAAACCTGCGTATGTTTTGGAACACCATGGCCCATGTTATTATTATTTTACTATAAAAAGCCTGGTTTGAGATCAAAAGATAAAACAGTATATAAAACAAAAGATCAGAAAATCAACATTGATTTTTTTTTTGCCTATGTACAGCTAGATGTGTCTAAAACCTTCTGTTTAAACTTATCCACTTTCTAAGAGATGAAATGTCAAAGCCTAGTGTTCTGTCTGCCTCATTAGATTAATCGTTTAAACAATTAATAGCTTTATGTGTCTATATACTTTATACTAGAGTCTATGTGTCTTGGCTACATTTGAAAGATATACTACCATAAAGAGAGCTGTCTATGCGAGAAAAGGAGGCATGAATTGGCCATGCTGTCCCAAAATTTTTAGCAGAGAATATATATTACACATACATGTATAAGCAGGAGGGGCATATCTTAAGGAGATACATCAGGCACAATAACATTTATTCAGGGATGTGTATGCATCTTTGTGTCAGTGTACATTTGTGATGCCTTGACGATGTAGTGATTATTTAAACAGTACATAGTATACAATATATACATATAGTATACAAAGTACATTCATAAAGAGGTAGGCAAAGTAAAACAATAATCTTTGTTATGACATTTGGGAGAAAGCTGGATTATTAAAAAGAAAAAACAAACTGATCAGCCATGACATTATGATCTCCCACCTAATATGGAGTAGGTCCCCTCTTTGCCACCAAAACTGTAATGACCTAGTATGTGTTCTAACACCTTTCAATACGAACCACCCTTAAACTTTTTCTCAATTTGATCTACACTAGCGCTTCTATTAGATCGTACTACATGAGCCAGCCTTCACTCTCCAAGTGCATCAGTGAGCCTTGGCCACCCATAACCCTGTCACCAGGTCATCAATTTTTCTCCCTTGATTACTTTTGGTATTTCCTGACCACTGCAGGCCAGGAATATTTCACAAGAGCTATAGTTTTGGAATTGTTCCGACCCAGTTGTCTAGCCATCACAATTTGGCCCTTCTCACTGTAGCTACATTTTCAATATCTTGTCACAATGGTGGCCCGGAAGTGGGTGGGATATGTAGGGCAGCATGTGAACCTTTTTAATGAAATTGATGTATAGGAGGCAGAAAAAATGGGCAAGTGTAAAGATTTGAATGACTTTGACTAGGGCCAAATTGTGATGGCTTGACCCATGACTGGGTCAGAGCAACTCCAAAACTGCAGGTCTTGTTGGATGTTCCTGCATACCAAAAGTGATCCAAGGAAGGAAAACCAGTGAACTGGTGACATGGTCATGGATGGCCAATGCTCACTGACGCACATGGATAGCAACGAATCGTCCGTGTAGTCTGATCCAATAGAAGAGCTACTGTAGCTTAAATTGTTGAAGGTTAATGCTGATAGTTTGTGATAGAAAGGTGTCAGAACACACAGTGCATCACTATTGCACTACAGCACTAGCATTATTGATATGTTCATTCATTTAAGTTGAAGATGTTGTTCTGCAGTTTAGCCTCTATTAAGATCCAGTGTGCTTTAGCCACAACCATTTTTAACTGATTGTCATTTCAGAGAGATCGATGCAATCATAACTGAGGTGTAGCAACACTCACCTTGCCACAGTTATTGACCAGCACAGGGTAAGAGCAGAGTCTAAAAACTCCAAGCGCTCGTATGAGTTCCCACCCACTCTTGGACTGAAACGCTCGTGGATCCTTAAATGTTAGCAGGGCAGGTGGAACCGGTTCCCTGAGCTCATGATTCGAGAAGGATGCAAACCCCACACGTTCTGACGACAGTGTCCTTACGCTTATTATACGCAGTGCCTGGAAATTATGTAGCATACTCGAGCGAAAAACAGAGGACATCTTTGTGGATTTGGCACAGGATTTTCTTTTGCAGACTTTTATCCTCAAGCTGAAATTTAAATCACTCCAAATCAGTTGTCTTGTACAGCGTTCCAGAGATCTGTACATGAACTGCATGTTAAGTGAAAGAATTGGTAAACTGTACAGTTACATATTATGATAGATACAGTTTGAGTAACAAAAACTTTGCTGTACAAATCTAACAAAACACTTATTTGAAATACAATTTTACTTATTTATTCATCTATAAGTCACAATAATCAAACAGATTTTGACGTTTCTTTCATTAAAGTTCATACCTTCTCAAGACCAGTTACTTCCAGAAAGTCCAGTAATTGTTTTGTGAATGCTGTAACTAACCCTGGAAAGTGGGTGAATGTTCAATGAAACAAAACTTCCGATGAAAGAGAAGAGGATGGAGGTTAGGGGTTTATGTTGGGTCTCATGGTTAATTACTGACTAACAGAATGAACTTTGGGTCGAGCATTGGGGAACACCTCAAGCAGCGAAACCTCGGTCTTGTAATTTTGTAAATTACAATTATATATAAAAATGTATCCAATCATGGTGTAAAAGTTAAATGCACTTTAAAATAACTGAGAAAAACTGTCTTCTCTGACCCTTTTACAGCTATATTCAAATAAACCTGGTAGGAGAGAGAACGTCAAGGGGGATGCAAGTATATTAAATAAAACTCAGGCTTCAAAATCAGCTGAAGCCATTGATTCCACAAGAACTCTGAAGTAAATCTTCCCATTATAACCTTTTTATAATTTGGGGACTCTGTGGATTGGACTTGTTTGTCCTGCACCTCTCACAGATGCTTGTGCAGATTTGAGATTTTAAAAATTTTAGAAGCCAAGTCACCACCACAAACCTTATGCTCCTCTAACTATTCCTGAACAATATACTATATTGCTGAAAAAAGGCTACTATCATTAGGGAATACGGTTGCTGTGAAGGCACACACATATGCATGCTTGTAATCTATTAGACCAATAAATGTTATATTCACATGAGTAGTTTTAATATTATGGATGTTATCAGTGCATACTACTGCAATAAAATATTTTCAAAAGGTACAAAATTATATAGGTAGGTATAACTGCCTTAGAAAAACAGTAATCATAAAATCTGATTACCATAAAACCCAAAAACCCAGGTTAGACAATATCCACAGAACAAGATGAATCCAATTGTAGACATAGACTTTGATCCAAAACTGACCCAGCAAACAAACCTGGGGCCAAAAATTAACTGAACTAAAAAACATGATCAGACTGCCCTAAATAATTTAAAAATGTTTCCCCCAAAAAAGTTTTAATATTAAATGATATATTGTAACCTCTGGGAGAATTATATCAAATACAACTTAATCCTTCATCCTAGATAAATGTCTGTAGCCAACTAGTTAACCATCTAGCTAGACAGTGAGGTGGACAGGATTTACTCTATTTAAAAACAGAACATAATAAATTTGCTTATATACAGCTGTGCTCAGGTAATGCTAATATGGTTTCAAACAGTTGCTGACTCTTGATTTGCACACATGGGTCAGTTGTAGAGGATTAGGCAAATATTAAACATATTTGAACTCTGTGACATGCACAGTGACCTACGTGTGGCAAGAGTTCGGCTACATGCAAGTAGTGCTTACTGTTTACATGGGAATGCCCTCAAATAAAGAAAACAGCTAATACATTTTTCACAAACGTCTCAACTAAAATCAGGTGACAAACATAAATAAATCAAAAAAACCTACAACAAAAATAAGCACACAGATTTTTCAACTGAACAATATTTATTTTGTCATTTGTATTGGGCATCACAGAGAAAAAAGAAAGAAAAAAACACTAATGAAATGCTTCCCTGTGCCATCTTATTTTTTTTTTACTATTAAATCTGCTCCACCCTTAATGCATTTAAATCAACTAAGGTGAAGGAAATCTTGTTTGAGGATAACTTTAAATATCTGGATTGATGTTTAATCCAGCTGCAAACCTGCGCAAGAATAAAAGCTGTAAATAAGATGACATTACTGCTGTAAATACTAGCGCAGTGAAGATGACGGAAGTGCACAGAGGTGAGAATGGAATGAGAGATTTGCTTTAAATGAACTCAGTAAGAGCCTTGGTTCTGGTTCCGGTAGGATCCTCTCTGGTAGTTTTGTTTCTGCTGGTAGGAACCTTTCTGATCTAAGGGGTCATAAAAAACAAACATTTAGCAATGACAGCAAAGTCAGAGTTCAGGTTAATGCTGCCACACTGACGTTCCTGATTATGGGTCACAACAGATATTCTTACCACTTAAATAAACACTGTTGTAGGAAGGTAACCCACAACAGATGATCAACTATGCTTTAAGTCGAAACTTTACAAAGGCTATATTTATACATACATGTACTTTTCTGTGCAAGATCTCATGCAACATTTAGATTAGCCAATCTACAATTGCTAATCAATTCTCTATACGACTTATCCTTTTGGGAATCTATTAAACAGAAGCTCAGGGCACTAAGCCAAGGTACACCCTGGACAGCACGTGCACACACAATTGGGAATTTGAAAATCTACAACGCTGCCCAATTAACATCCAAAACACAATGCCACATTCCGTCCAAATACACCCACCTCTCTGGTAGCCTTGCTTCTGCTGGTAGCCACCTTTTTGATCTGTTAAACACAACAAGGAATTATATTCAAGTGTCTTGAAATGTCACAGAAAATCTCACTTCCCATTCATTCAAGCAAACAACTTGCATTACGATCTCCAAACGTATTACATTTTGCTGCTAGTCAAGACCTTTTCCGATGAGAAATTAAAACCTAAGCAATTACACATGGACGCCGATTTGATACGATGCATAAGATACATGCACAAAGCATTTAATCAGAATAAGTTTTTTTTTGACGTATGCAAACAGGTTGTGTGCTGTGAAGCATTTTGTCTGACCTACATATATATATATATGCGCATGCATTGGACTTGGTTGTCCTCTCACCGATGCTTGAGCAAATTTGAAATCATTAGGATTGAAAAATTTGAAGGCTAAGTCACCACGTTCAAATCTTTCATGTTGCTCCAACTGTTCCTGAACAGCTGTTGCAATGTGCAGGGTGCATTATATATTAATATTATTATACCGTATTTATTAAAAGTGCCTTAACTGATTTGCATTTATTATGATCAACATGAATTCTGTTTGACATGACCAAAGCCTATTTAAGACAAAAATGGAATTTGCTTCTCACCCCTGTTGAAGTAGCCTCCATAGACCCCCTGTTTAAGATCAAAGACGCGTTCGTTGTTTTCTACCAGGCCGCCCAGCTTCTCTGCCAGCTGCAGTGCCATGTTCTGCAGGCATGTGGGCTCGGTCCTGTGCATCACCACCGTCTGAGTTGGCTGGTCGAGAGATGCCTAGAAGAAGCATGAGGCAAAGGTGTAAAATTTAACCTAAACGAAAAAAAAAAAAAGAGCAAATCCATGATAACACTAAGCGGTCTGGGTTTTACCATAAGCTCTTCATTGATGATCATCTTGCTGATGATGCTGTGGACCATTGGCAACTCGAGCTCAAACATCTTGGATAGGGTTGCCATGCTGTGGAAACAAACCCACCAGCAGATGTGTTATGTAGCATCATCAACACAGAACACACTGAAATTTAGTTGGATAGATGATTTGCTGTAGCAGTACCTGATGGAGTCATACACACTGCTGTAGGTAAACAAGTAGGTACGTAACGATTCCTCCTGAATTTTCCTGCAGGATTAAAAAATTATTGAAAATGTTAAAAGATGGCTTTTTATTGTTTAGAGGCTGATAATGCAAATTAAAACAGGACCAAACTTGCTTCAAGAAATTAAATGCAACTATAAATTGATAGTAAAATCATTTAATACTGGAAATTACCAACTTTTTTTCTTTTTTTTATGTTAGTATTGTGATAGAAGTAGAATAAAACCAGTTAAAAAAACAGAAAAATAATCAGTTACTTCAGGCTGGTAAAAGTTACTTAAATCAGCCTGCACCACAGAACTCTATCATCCATTATTTTCCTTAAACATTATGCCCATAAGCACTTTATTGTATCTTGTCCCATCTTATCTACCTATCCAGCTGGATATGTTTACGCATGTGACTGATGCACTTTATCTTGTAGGCCATAAAGCTCATGAATGTAGTCTTTACCTGACGAGCATTTCACGTACACGCTGTGCCTCGGGGAACAAGTCCCACACTTTACTGTTCATCTTCTCATTAATGATAAAGGAGTGGCACGTGCGCCAGTCACCCATCTTCATGGCTTTACTTGCAGCCACGACGTGCTCCCTCATGCTCTCAGGGGGTCCTAGAGATAGTCAATGGGTCTAATTTTAGTGGTAACGCAACCTTTTATTTCTACATAATGTATATGTGAGGATGTACATTATGTAGAAAAAAAGGAATTAAGATGATTAAGCCTTCTGGGAGTGTTAATGGAAAACCTGTTACACAATTGTATTCTAACTAGAGCACTTTTAAAATACAAAAAATAAAACAGCAGCAGCAACACTCAAGAACTCAACATGCACTCGGGTGCTCACCGAGTAAGGGCTGTCTCTCTCCCACACGCAGCTGGTGGTGGAACTGTTTGCTGATCATACGGCGACGGGCATCAAACTCGTGCGCTGCCATGTAGGGGATCTCTAGCAGCATGGCTGAAACCAAATACACACACTCCAGCAGCTCCAAGTTGATGTGCATGTGGAATGGCACCTGAGAAGAAATGCAAGAAATAGAGGAAATGTTATGCCCAATTTTGCTAATCTTGTCTTCTTTTTTTCTGAACAGGTCAGTAAATGTCTATTTCTACAGTAATAACTCATTCAGAGAGAGGCGCCATAATAATCCTACCTGTCGCCTCTTCTCGATCTTCTCTTGCTCTGCGTTTCTCTCCTGCATGTTTCTCATGAGCAGACCCTGACCAAGGAGCTCCTTCGCTCTGCCGCTTGACTGGATGTCTAGCAGAGCATTGTGAGCGTCTTTGATCATGCCCTGGCGAAAGGCGCAGATGCCCAGCTGCACCATGGTCCTATTGTAGAGGATCTGTGGCGCAAAAAAAAAAAAAAAAAAAAGAAGAGCTGAATAAATCAATCGCAGTTTTTATTTATTACATTATGTCTAATAATTTTATCATAAAATGATTGCATGATTGACTGGTTTATCTGGCTGTTAATCTTTAATTTACTTTCAAACATCTCAAACACTGTTCATATGCCAGACCTGATTATCAACATTTACCATCTCAGCAGTTTTTGCACACTGAAACTGCATGTTGTCCTATCTATAAGAATTTATTTGTGTGTGTGTGCGTGTGTACCTGTACAGGAGGGTCAGCATGCTGAATGTTATCCTGCAGGTGACTCATAAGCATGAGGTCACGAGCCTGGTACCACCGGCTGTGCAGAGCATGGTGGTAGATGTGACACAGAATGGCGCAGGTGCGGATTCGGTCAGTGCGGTCCTTGGCGTAGATGAACTTGCACAAGCGGTCCATGAGGACCGCACTGTCCTCTCCCTCGCTCTCTTCCTGGTCCTGTTCAGACTGAAGAAAAAGATTAGTTTAGTCATAATCCAAGGACTAAAAATGCTTTCTTTAACTTTGTGTATGAGCTGATCACAATGCCAGGGTATTTATATAAAAAAATCTGCTCACTTACTTTGCTCTCCCCCTGCAAGCCCAGGCTGCGACGGTGAGCCTTGTAGTCAAACTTATAGTAGGTGTGCATGATGCGGCGCAAGTAGACACGGCACACTTCCTCTGTCGTGCCTTTGGTGTCCAGGTACTGCACCAAGCGATCGATGATGGCGCAGACTCGCCCCTCGTCTTTCAGGTTGTCCACATACTCTGGAAAAGCAATGACAGTGTATAACTCTAAAAATGATAAAATGTTTTGCTGCTGTAAAGCCAGAATAATTTTTTTTTATATATAACGTATCGTTAATGTAGTAAGGTTAATAATAGGTGTGATGACCCATTGCATAAAATCTAGTTGTGGGTATAATGTGTGCAGTTTTATTAGGAAACTAGCTGCTTAGTTTTACTAAACATCCTGCAGAACCAGCCGCAGTTCTTCTGAGGACTGTCATACCTGCTCCTTTTTTTTCACGGACGTAAAACCCAGAAGTTTTTGTTTTGTCTAAAAACATTCTTTACAGATATTTCTGTAAAAGTATTTTTTTTTTCTGCTGAAATATTCATAATATTTACAATATAATAAGGCTGCAACTAACGATTTTAATAAATCAAAAACAGAACTAAAATCTTTAGAAAATGCACAAACATGTTGCTCCTTGAGCTGTTATAATAATAAAATAAAAATGGGGTAGCACAAAAAACAGACATGTATGCTTTATATCTGCCAAATATATACAGTGGACCTTTGGATTACGAGCATAATTCGTTTCGGAAGCGGCTCGTATTCCAAAACACTCGAAAACCAGATTAAATTTTTAAAAACACACACTAACTGAATCACTGCTGTAAAGTAAAAATAAAACAAATTAACCTGCACTTTACCTTTACCTTTACTCGTAACAGAGCAGTGTTTGTGTAGAACAGAGAGAAAGTGCGTGCGTGTCTGTGAAGGGGAAAGTAGGAGGGGTCTGTGTGTGTGTGTCCAATGGCATGTGCGCGCACACAGCAGCCTAAGCCTTGAGCAGAGAGATGAAATGGATTTTTAACGTCTCTAATGAGACTTGCTTTTGCTTTACACGCACGTTGTACACACACGCATACAAACACATACATGTTTTGTATGTGCACACAGCGTTATAGTAAACAGTACACGCATGCATGGATGTTGATAACGTCTTTGTTTGGATGTTGATAGGTTTTTTTTTAAATAATCAAATGTCTCCGCGTCTTCGTTGTTGCAGCCCTATAATTTTCTAGTCCTGTCACCCTTAGAAAATCCATCACTTACTTTACTTGTCTTTCTTCTCCCTTTTCTAAAATAAACCTTTTCAAATTCTGACAACGACCCAACCTGCCATTCAAATACCATTTTCAAACTGAGTTGAATGGTGAGTGAACATGGACAGAATCGAAAAGAGACTAACAGAAGAAGTTCATAAGTATGTATGCTTTATGATTCATCATTGGCACAATAAAGACTTGGAGATGGCAGCAGATTTGTGCCGACTTTGGTTTGGTGTCTGTTATTTGCTTAATAATAATTTCCTTAAACGTAACCGTTCTTGAAGCTCAAACTTCAATAGAAGCTATGGGTTTAGAGTAACACACACCAGCCTACAAGTATAAATGCTCATAACTTTGCATAGACTACAGCATAGGTTCTGTGTAGACTTGAAACAGAAGGATAAATCAAGCTTAACTGCATGTTAAAATAATTAGCTCACCCTGGGAATGGGGGTCTGTGTTCTGCATAATCTTTGTGAACTCCTCGTCCATTCTCTCCACAAGTGTCAGGATGCAACCACGAACACGGAATGGCTGCTACATAAAAAACAAAAAAAACAAAAAAAAAAAAACATGAATTTGCATACTAGTCATGTCCATAATGCTACCAACTAGGGATAAAAAGCCTTAACCAGATTTCAAGTAAAACTAACAAAAATGATACAATTTTGTTTTTTTGTGTTATAAAGAAAGCTACTTAAGTTAATGCCACCCCACCACTAACAATTTATGCAGGCTAGCTTGGATAGAACCTTACCACAGTACGAGTTCTACGTCCGGGAACAAGTTAGTAAGTCTAATTTGTTCTTAGGTCTGACAAAGTGAATCTTGTATGCCTTTGACACGAATATAGAATGTAAAGCATACCAACCCCCTTGACTAAATCTGTTGCCTATCCCCACACGTAATAGGGCCTATGGAAACAGATCTTACAGTGGAATTTAACAGAGTTGTCTCCAATTTTCCGAAATTAGCATTATTCCCCATTAGGACAGCCTTACAGGACAGACATTTTCTATCATCGTGCTTCTGGACTGATTTATTAAAACCGGTGAGGCCGATTTCTCCCGCACCCCCACACAAAATATCAGACATTTGATATATTCATTTACACACAAATAATATTGCCATCTAGTGCAATGCAGTGTCTGTTTTCTTTGTACAATACACGCGAGATACTTCTGTGATTAAACTGGAAGTAGAACCACGGTCCGTTCGTATCTGCGGAAATTAGTACCTCAAATGTTTTTAGGTTTGGGACTACCTGTATTTGTTTTTCCAGGACCTTCTTGAAATAAGATGAGAGAAAAAAAAAACTGACCTGGTCAGAGACAGCCAAGCTCTCACTGTCTTCAGCGATGTTTTCGCCAATGAAAATGTTGTTGTTGCCAAACAGGATGTCCAGCAGCTCGTCAATGCAGTCCAGGCACTTCTTCCACATTTCCGCCTGAGAATGGAACAGACTTTAGAAAAAGGAAAACTGCTGTACACATGTCAAACATAAAATCAAACTTTCCTAGACACTGAAGTAAAGCAAATGTAAAAACCCCTCACCTTCATGAAGGCAGCCAGATTGGGGTTGTAGTCGTATAGGGAGGCAATGATGTTGAACTTGATTTTAACCATGATGCCTTGACCCAGGTTGTTCTCTTCAGCGATGCCCGCAAGAGCATGGAGGAGCTCAATCTGAGCAGCTCTGATACACAGGTGTACACACATACCATAATGAATCAGTATAAAGAATTCAACAGCACTGGAAACTACCATGTGGAGTAAAAAGACAATACATACCTGTCAGTTCCCTTCTTTCCTCGTGCCTGAAGGATCTCGTTGAGTTTCTTCACAACCACAGCGACATTAATCTCTGTGCCTTTGGCGAACATCTTGGGCTTCTCCTTGACCAGAGGAACTCCTCCCCTCACCTGCTTCCAGTCTCCTTCATCACCTTCTCCACCCTCCTCCTCTCCTTCATCATCAGCACGCTCCTTCTTTTTGATCTTTTTCTTCCTGTCGTCCTTTTTGCGGTCACCCGACAGTTTATCTCCATCCTGCGCCCTAAGTAACACACCTAGTGTTTACAACTTTGGCAAAAAAACAAACAAAAAAACCCTACAACACACTAAACATACGTTTAGATATTAAATAAGTCGAAAATGAATTTTATGATGCAAAAAGGGTATACTTTTTGAGGAAAGCCGTGGCCAGGGATGCAGTGTTGCCTTCGTTGTCGTCACTCACACTGCTGCCATCCATGGAGTCACTGCCCCAGTCTGCATCATCCTCGTCGCTGCTTTCCGATTCATCGTCCTACAGCACAGAAAAGTGGGGTTACACTGGATAACTCCACGACTGTGCCTCAAGATGTGTGATTTTAGTTAGAGCCGACATTAAGACCAAAGCTACTATTAAAGAAAATTAAAAAGGGGTTTTCAGGATTTTTCCAAGTCTGTCTTAAGTTAATTACCAAAAAGGTCTTGGTTATTTAAAATTTTCCTGTTCCACAGGAACTAGCCATATAGGTATTTAAAATAAATGAATCATGTTTGTACTAGATACCTTTATTTTAAAAAATACCAACTCCTTGTAAAACCTTCATAGGAGTCTCAGGTGAACTTTGGAATGCATTTTTGCATGGAGACAAAAATCGTGGAATTTGGCCCCAAGCACTCATTTTCCACTCACCTTGCGGGAGATGAACTTCATGGCACCGTTCATGGTGTCCAGAGCAGGAAAATTTATAACGACCAAAAACTATGGTAATATACTCATATGCACCTCAGTTTTGATTTTTAGACGCAAACCTGAACGATCCCCCTAACCAATACTTCTGACCAGAATTCAATCGCAGTGGCAGCATGCACTTAACAGCACTCATTCTCTTGGTGTCTTTGATCAGAACTTCTAAAATTTTTATTATACATAAAAAAAAATTAAAAAAAAACTATATATGCTCTTGTATTAGCTCTTATGAAATATAAATAAGGTCACTGGCTTACAGCAACTGCCCCCTTGAGGAACTTGCTGGCGTCAGGAGCTGGCTCAGCTGCAGGCTTCTTCTTTAAAAAACTCTTTGCGACACTTTTCCCTGCTCCTTCGTCTTCACTGTCCGATGACATGCCTGCACATCAGACACACACACACACACAGAAGGTGTGTGCTAAATTTTAGTCATCACATAAAATCAGGAACATTAAGTTTGATGATGTATTGAACACTTAAATTTGAGATGCTGATTTTGGAAAACTATTGCTGAAACTTAGATGTTCATGATATCTAGTCAATACAGTAAATCTATTACCTGGAAAAACAATTCAGTTTTTTTTGGCAGCAGGAGAACTGACTGTCACATTTGAAATATAATCTAATTCATATAATATAATACACAAGATGATTTTCCAAGCTGGCTAACAGTTTCTCCATGTGTGGCAGATGATTATTTCATATCCTGACCAAAACAGGCAGATTCCAGCTTCATGACATACCAGATCCAGCTTCCTCCTTCTCCTCCTCCTCATCAGCAGACTGTTCAGGGTTCTGAAGACAAACATAATCAAAAAAAAAAAAAAAAAAAAAAAAAAAAAAAAAAAAATATATATATATATATATATATATATATATATATATATATATTATATACACACACCATTATTAAAAAAAAACACTTAGTACAGGTAGTCCTGTCTTAGGAACAAGTCCTGTTCCAGAAGCATGTTTGTAAGTCAGATTTGCTCTTAAGTCTGACAATGTGAGTCATACGCCTTTAACACGAATACACAATGTAAAGCATACCAATCCATTTGATAAATCACTGTCCCCTTTCCCCACACTGTGGGCAAAAACCTAGCCCCTAAGTCAAATGCAACAGCCAATCGTCTGTGGCTTTAAATCGCGGGGAGAATCCTGGGTGGCACTTTGCCTCAGAGCAGTTTTCCACTGTATGGACTATGAACCATGTTTTGAGGATTTTCTGAATTAAGGATTATTCACCCTCAGAACAGCCAATCACCGTGCTTCCTGACTGATTCAATTTCTCCCTCGACCACCCAAAAAAATAAATAAAATAAATGCATAAAACACCACACATGGAGCAATGACGTGATGCCCCCTTTTTCTGTCCGGGTAAATTTTATTTTGCAGAAAAAACTTGTTATACATCTACTTGTTATACCTTCTTTACCTACTAAACCACTCTAACTTCGTCAAATTTTTAAGTTTTTCATCATTCTTCTGCTATCCGAAGTGCCTAAACATCATATGGGGCGACCGTCCGGCCTTGACTTTTGTTAGGAAAACTGGTTTAAAAACACTTTAAATCAACTTAAATATCTCCCTTTTCCTAGTTGGCATAATTTCTAACATGTTTTACATCCACTGAAAAAACTATAAAGCATCTGCACATATATTTTTATCATGATATACAAACGAATGTTGTCCGAATTATGTTGGTTCTATCCATATCATCCGGGGCGACCATCAACAAACCACAATTTTGGAACCTTTATTTAAAAAAACATCCCAAGGATGGGATACTGCATCAGCCAGACACAAGTGAAGACCCCCTGGAAACAACTGTAAGTGTATAACAGTCTCTCTCATATAGTAAGAAAAATCTGTTTTTTAACTGCTGTAATGTCGTAGTCACTTTTGGTCATCATGTGGGGCGACCACCCCAAAACTGAATTATAATTTTTTCCCCACAAATCTATATTTTGATGATAACTTTGAAAGTGCTTTGTCACTAGCAGAAGCTTGTTTGGTTTCTGAGGCTAACCGTTAGCCTGTTATACTTGAGTAAACTTGAAAACATCATATGGGGCGACCACTGCTGAGTGTTTTAAATGATAGATATATGTCCTATATTTGTAGTTTTCATATTCTAAACATCAATTATATACATAGAGTTAATTGTTTATGCATAATTATTTGTATATTTTATCGTTTTCCTTCTAAATTCAGCCATTTCCCATTCCTTTTATATGGATAAACATTTATTTTTTTGTTGTAGTACAATCCTACAGGAAAAATGTAAAAAACAAAACAAAACCCTACACTGACATTCTATTTATGTGACTATACATGTATTAGTCATTTAAAACAAGTTTTAACCTATTTTACCTATTTCCTAGATGGCACGATTAACAAGCAAAGAGAAGACTGCTCGTCATAGACAGAAAGTCAACTCCGACCCTGCAGCAAGAGCAGAGTATCTTGCAAGGAAAAGAGAGAGGTAAAGAAAAAAGAGCATCTGTAGCAGTGAGCTAGAGGTCACAGAAAGTAGGAGACCAGGGTAGATCAAATAAACAGTTTAGACTGTATGCTACAATGAGCTATTAAACATTGGTCACCGAAACAGCTGTTCTCTAAATAGAGTAGATTCAGGATAAGGAGGAAAGAGCACAGGTGTAGAATGTTTATCTTGTTGATAAAAAACTCTGTACACTATTGTTTTAGCTACCAAAAAAGAAAGCATTAGGGGAAGATTCCATATGTGAAGTCAGATGAGTTATCAGAGAGGGAGAGGAATAATCTGAGAAACAAGTGGAAGGCTGCATCCAGAGGATACAGGGAGAGAAGAAAGATGGAGAAGGCAATGTTGGACCTGACACCTCAATCCATAGAGAACACTCTGTCAGATCCAACAGGTGTAGAAGGAGTGGAGGGGCAGCAAGAGAGTCCAGGGGGGCGGGGGGGGGGGGGGGGGGGGGGGGCATAAATCCACTGTAGTCACGACAAGTCGTTTGCTGTGTTCTGTAGCTTCGGTAGGTAACAGTTACAACAACTTATTTTACTGTATCCTTTAGCTTACAGTATCACGGTCAAAAGCTTGTGTTCTCCCCACCTTTCTGTATCCTTCCGTGTCTTAACAACTTACAACTAACGTGCGTGATAGACATGCAGCTACACAACTTGTGGGATGATGTCACAGAACAACTTGTGGGATGATGTCACAGAACAACTTGTGGGATGATGTCACAGAACAACTTGTGGGATGATGTCACAGAACAACTTGTGGGATGATGTCACAGAACAACTTGTGGGATGATGTCACAGAACAACTTACGAGTATAATACTAAATGCTTAAACTAATAAACTCAACGGACTTAATGTATAATGCCTAACTAACAAATTAAAATGAAATAAACACAACAACAAATTACAAGAATGAAATATAGCCCTTACAATGAGAAAAGAAAAGGGCCAGAAAAAGAAACTTATTATTTGTGATATTTGAATGTTAAATGGTTAATTGAGATGCAAGTAGTGTTCATCCTTGTCCAATAAATCAAAAAGGTTCCAAAAAAGAGATTCTTTACTCAGCTTTTTAAGTTCTTGAAGCATTTATTGTGTTGCAATAAAAATTATATAATTTGTTAATGTCCTTCTGATTTGTTATATTTAAATGTTGAAATGTTATTTGAATAAAAAGAGTTAAATTTTCTTTCGTCTTGAACTCGTGTACATTTTAACTGAAATTTTTATACCTGTGGTTTTCTTATCATTTGGGGCGATCATATGTCATGTGGGGTAACCAACAAATGGCAATAATTACACTACATTCATAACCAAATATCCATCAGTTTAGCCTCAAATATTAATCAGTGGTATGCTATTGTTAAATGAGTAATTGCTAATTCAGTTTTTTTGCTTTTGAAGTAAAAATCAGTACTGTAACTGGTACTTACAGTTACAGTACTGGTACTGAGGGAGACTCTGATATTATAAAATAAACTTGTAAAATGATGGTTTTCATAAAATGTAAGGGCACTAAAGTTTCTTTCTTCATCAGTTTATCTACTTACTGATACGAGTTCAACTAGTCTTAATGATACATAAAAATGTGAATTTTGAGATATAATACGGTCGCCCCATATGACTTTTTTAAGGCTATGTATTATTAACTTAAGTGTAAAAACACTAAAATGTCATTTTTTTTACTTTTCTTTATAAAGGCATGTGTACACTACATTCCAAATGTTTAGAAAATGGCCAAACATATCCATATTTGTGGTATTTTAAAATTGTCTTATTAAAAAGTCTTATCCGTCAATGACCCACATACAATATCCCAGACTTAAGACATAATAAGACATGCACAGTCCGTTCAAATGTGCGGAAATTCGTAACTTAAATGTTCCTAAATCTAGGACTTATTGCATAACCATAAGAAACTTTTGAGAACTGACCTCCTTGTAGGTGTTGATCTCCGTCTCAAAGTCACGGTTGTACTTGCGGATCTTCTGCCGCAGCGTGCTCAGAGCTTTAGCATTGTTTTTGTTCATCTTCTTTTTACCCTCCTTGTCCTCCCATAGCTGCAACAGAAAACCACGTTTCTGTTATAGTCTCAAAACAAAATGGTATTAAAAGAAATCCATTCTGGAATTAAAACTGAACTAAAAATCTCGTACTTGGTTGAGGTAATCCTCCAAGTCGGCCAGCAGGCGAACGTAAAACTTGGGAACTCCCTCTTTATCCACAATTGCTTTGCTCTTGAAGAACGCTCGGCATAGTTGCTCGAACTCCTCCAGACATTTGGCTATGTCGCGAATTTTCATGGCATTGCGGATGGTTGTAATAAAGTTGGTCAGCTCCTCAAACCTAAAAGCAAAAAACAAAAGGATTCAACAAAAGGAATAACTGTTTGAAGTATATTTACACCATTACAAAAAGCATGCTCAAAACCAAACACATTTTGCCCAACCATACACTCTCTACACCGAAGGGCATTCTTATACACACCAAACAGCTTCTCACCTTTTATCCTTGGCGCTGCGAACCACTCTTTTGGTGTCTTCTTCATCATCGCTCAACAACAAGGCTCTGAGAAGAAGAAGAAAACACAAATGTTAAAATAAAAATTAAATCAGAAAAAGTGTTAGAGTTAAATAAATGAAGTAAATGAATATAAATAAAGTACTGACTGTTTGTTGAAAGTAGTGCCGGTCGCTTTAGGGGCGAGCTCGTCCGAGGATGAGGACTCTTCCGACTCGCTGTCGGATCCGGTGGCGAAGAAACGGGACATGGCAAAGGCTGTTCACGCTGTATATTTGGGAGTAAAATGAATAAACGTTACATTAGCCATAAGGTTGTGGCCTAACCTGGTATTTCATTTGATGAACACAAATAGGCAAAGGTGTTAAACATTATTTCAGAAAAATTGTACTGTCCCCCTGAAATAACGTGATAAATGACTGTATATGTGCGGGCAAAGAACAAGTGGTTTAAAAAATTTATAAATAAGTGACAAAATATGAATACCTCGTTAAAAGTTAGTAAATTAACCCTGCAATGTGTCACCAGACAATCTGCTAATCTTAGCTAAATAATCTAACTGGCAATTAACTGGAACAAATGTCCTTCCTGAACTACATCTAACTGCAGAAAAAAAACACCTCTGCGCCTCAGGGGTAAACAGGCAATAAATATTAACAAAAATACAGCTATTAAGGCGGCTTGGCTAAGCTAAAGATCTGCCGCTAAGATAACTAGCATGCTAGCTAACGCACGAGAGACTGTGACGACACGACGCCGGCTAATTTTTGCACACGAAAATGAACCGCGGCATATTATACAAATTGATCAATCGACACAGGATCTTACCTGTTATCTGATACAACAGTTCGAGTCCTGTTTTGTGAGGTTAGTCTGACTGAATTTAATATCCAGATTGGCAAACTGGTCAGCACAAATGACGGCGTGCTCGTGAGCCTTTTTGGCTATTTCCGGCGAGAAAGGAAGTGACGCAGCGTAGCGCGCACTATCTGGCGTGGCGGCGCGTGAACGATTCCTGGAGGAGTTTTTTTTTTTTACTATATATGTTGAAGGTGGAACTATTTAACAGATCATGGCAACTTTTAAAGACACATGTAAAGGATAATTTTAATATACAATATGGCCAAAGGAATGCGGACACTTGGTCAATGGTCATTACAAATCCTTAGTATGGAGTTTGTCCCCCTCTTGTGTCCTAAATGCCTCTCCCCTTTGTGAAGAACGACTGTGGGGATTTGAGTACAATCAGCCAGAAATCATCAATCAAGCTGATTCCAAAAGAAAAAAAAAAAGAGGGTCGTGTTAAGGTCAGGGCTCTTTGTGCAGATCTTTCAAGTTCTTCCATTCCAACCTGGTCCAATTTACTCACTCACCTACCATCAATCCACTTTATCCTGTCTACAGGGTCCAGGGGTCTATCCCTGTAGCCTTATGGCACGAGGCAGGGTACACCATGGACAGGGTGCCAATCCATCACGGGGCACACTCACACACTAGGGGTAATTTTGGAAGTCCAATTAGCCTCAACTGCATGTCTTTGGACTGTGGGAGGAAACCAGAAGGAAACCCACCAGGCACAGGGAGAACATGCAAACTCCATGCAGACACAGACCCCGAGGGGTTGTTTGAACCCGGACCCCAGAGGTGAAAGGCGACACCACGCCACTCCTTAATTCCAGTAAAAGCAAACTTTAAGGCTAAATTATACAAGGACAGCCTACACATCTGCACGCTTCCAATTTTGTGGTAAAACTTTAAGGAAGAGGCAACACGGTGACAGTGGTTAGCACTGTCGCCTTGCACCTCCAGGGTCCGATTTTACATGTTGACCCTTGGCGAGTTTCCTCCCACATGCGGATTATGCCAATTGGCATTCCCAAATTGCCCGTAGTGTTCGAGTGCTCTGTGATGCATTGCCACCCTTTCCAGGTGTACCCTGCCTCGTGCCCCAACTCTTGGGATAGGCTCCAGGCCCCCAGCGACCCTCCCATAGGATATGTTCAGTCTCTAAATGTGCAAAATTTGCTTGCAAACTGTAAAATTATTTTACTGTGTATATCACTCTTACACTTTTACACAGTAAGGGAACAATGTAACAAAATGACCATGCTCATGGATATAACTGTTCTGGGTGCTTGTGCGTACTTGATTTGTATTTTATTATTATTTTTAATTGGCTAATTTCATACAAATAAGCAGTTGTGTGTGTGTATATATATATATATAAAAAATATATATATTAGAATGCATAGGGCAAACAGCAACACAACATTAAGTTCATACAAAAGTACAGTTTATTGTCACAAATAATAATAAAAATCAACATATCTTCTATTGAGAGAAGTCTGATGAAAGGAAAACAAAAAAAAGTATTTTGCCTAAAACAGTTTGGTTTTGTTCCAATACTTTCCAGTGTGGCTGTTGATCACTGCAGGGAATGCAGAAATTCCTTCACAAAAGTCAATATCTGTAAGACTAGGGGGCTTGAGAATTGGGGGGGTATAAACTACAACAATGGGCAGTAGTGTCACTTTTGATCGCCCACATTTTTAAACTAAATGGTATGGAACATGAAATGAGTTAAAAAAAAAAAATATATATATATATATACCATAAAAAAAAGAAAAGAAAGTTATGCAGATATCCGGGAGCTTTCCTTTAACATAAATGAAGTCCTTGTGACGAGTCTGCAAAACACCATATCGGTCTTTACCTCCATTCCATTTCCCTGCTGCTTTCAACTGACCATAGTGCTATTCACATTGGTTAGAATTGCGTACAGCTACAGTGTATGTATGAGAGCAAATGACTTTACAGCAGCAAGAGGAACTACAAAGCCAGTCTTCTGTGTATGTGTGTAAGAAACAGAAGATTAGCTGACTGTGTGTGTGTGTGTGTGTGTGTGTGTGTGTGTGTGTGTGAGAGAGGCTAAAAAGAGAAAATAAGCAGAAAAGACAAAAAAGTAGAAAAGTCTTTTAAAAAAAAAAAAAAGAAAAAAAAAAAGCACAATTAAGACACCTGGGCAGGGAAAGGTGGGAGAGAGAGAAAAATACAGGTGAATATATGACGACGCTTTCTTCAGAGGGTGGCGTTTTCTTTCCTCACAGCTCACAGGAAATAATCGGCCACTGGCTTTTTCGAGGGAATGCCTCTGGTTTCCTGCGGGGCAGCTTCAAATATAATAAACTCTTTCTGCAGGTGCTCGTCCAGCTCCAGGATGGCGGCTACGTTTCCACACCTGACAGGGAGAAGAGAAAAATTACTCGGCATGAATAAATGAGAGCAGGTTTATGCATAGCACAAATGTTCTCTTTACACACACACATTAATATTGACCTTGTAAAATGTGAGTTTGTATGTAAACAAATAGAGATGCCTGTATATGAAGACACATACCTATAGCAGTAATTGGGTGCAGACCACACAGTAAGCACAGTCTCATTGAAGTGCCACTTGTAGCCCTCCATGACGAGCTGGTGGGCTCGACAGATCATATCTATGTCATTGGCGGCATTGAACTGGGCCACTACATCGCTACCGAACAGATATCCGGCTCCTCTTGGGCTCACTCCCCAGCCTGTGGTATCTGCACACAAACAAGTCAAGTCAGAACATTTATGCAGAAATTGTAATTGTACGTGCATGTTATTTACAAGTTCTGACGCGTGTCTTTTGTTACACAGCTTCACTGACAACCCCAGACGTTTCGTTGATTTCTTTGTCTCTTGTTTATTTTCAACATCAAAGTACAACGGTTGTCACAGTTTCTTGCATAAATCCACTGTAGTCACGACAAGTCGCTTGCTGTGTTCTGTAGCTTCGATAGATTACAGTTACAACAACTCTTTTTACTGTATTCCTTTTAGCTTACTGTCTTACGTGGCTCACGGTCAAAAGCTTGTGTACTCCACACCTTTCTGTATCCTTCCGTGTCTCAACAACAACTAACAACTACCGTGTATGATAGACATGAAACTACATAACTGTGGGATAATGTCACAGAACACTCATGAAATGATGTCACAATACAAATTATAAGCATGATATTTCAGTTTATTATTTAAGCATTAAGTAAGATAAACATAACAAATCACAAGAATGAAATATGGCCCTTACAGTAATCTTTGAACATGTAATTGAATCAATCTGTACTATAGTTTAAAATAAGGGATTATCATTGCACACCAGCTATATTACCAGATTTTTTTTCCCCTCACGCAACAGCTATGATTTCAATGATTACCAGTGTTACTGCTATACAAAGTGTATTTTAAGCCATTTATAAATGTGGAACACCCACAAGACTAGTTAGTTCTCCTTATCGCTTATAGAAGCTATAATAAGTGGTTCCTTTTTTTTCTTTTTAAGTTAATAAGCTAAAAAAAGGAAACTTCTCTTTTTTTATTAAAAAAAAAAGCATGTAACAAATTATTTCTCTTTATCTCTACTCCTCAAGTATTTTCTAAAACTTTTCTTTCTGAGCAGTTAGTCTACATGAAAGTTGCATTTAAAGTTTGTGGTATTATTATTATTATTTTTTATAACGAAGGAGGAAAAGGGCTGCAAACCAAATCACAGGTTTAGATTCATGTACATTTTAATACATAGCTACACAGCCGTGGCCAAAAGTAAAAAAATAAAAAATAATAATCTCCTGACTGATGGCAACCCATTCTTGCAGAATTGAGTTTTTTTTTGGCCACCTGCCTCTTGAGGATTGACCACAAGTTCTCAATTGGATTAAGGTCTGGGGAGGTCCCTGGCCATGAACCCATGTTTTTTTTGCATTAGTCCCGTGTCATGCCAACAGTAAAGCATCCTGAGGCCATTTATGTGTTCATGCACAATCTTGCCTAACACAGCCATTGATAAAGAATGGTACAAAAACATCAGAGAACAACTTCTCCCAACTATCTAAGAACAATTTGGTGACAAACAATGCAGTTGCCAACATGACTGAGCACCTCGCCATAAGGCATAAGTGATAACCAAGTGGCTTAGGCAGCACATCAAAATTTTGGGTCTATGGCTGGGAAACTCCCTAGACCTTATTTCCATTAAGAAAAGAAGCTGATTGACAGCATGCCACGGAGAATTTCAGAAGTTCTAAAAAAAGAAGGTTCAACATTAAAGCAGACAACTTTGTAAAAATCAATATCTGTGTTATTCCGAAAAAATTTGGAGACGGCTGTACGTACAGGTTAACATCTCAACGTTACTGTACTCGGACTCTAAACCGAAATCCTAATAAAACTGCAACTGCTGTGACTCTAAAAAGTACCAGCTTACCTTCAGGGTCTGACCACAACAGGTCGCACATGGGCCCGTCATGCGGCACCTCCTGTTTCCTGTCGATGGTCCGGATCTGGTCCAAAGTCTGGATAGAGGGCGAGAGGCCGCCATGCACGCAGAAAATCTGCAGAGTAAACCAGAACCAGAAAATTGTCCATGACAGGTTTTGGTGAGTTATTATCGACGACTGATAACAAATGCTAAACGTTCAACATCAAACTAAACACCTTCTGTAAAGTAAGGTATAAGCTTTTATAACTCAGCACACTGTAACTATTATGTTTATCAATTAAAGAAAACACAATAAATTAAAGGTGATGTAAATAGTGGTTAAAAGCAACAACAATAAATAAAAGGTGATAGACAGTGGTTAAAAGCTCTGTCGTGTAAGCTGTTGCACAGTGGAAAACAAGCAAGTCATGCTTTCCTCTTGTGGTAAAAGCTGTGTCTCAAAATGTCTTTACAGTCTGTTCAAAACAGGTAATGGCTATGTTTGTGTTGTGCTTCTGTGTCTTGTTTAGTCTAATGTTGCATTGGAGAAACAAACTGCAGCTGTGCTATTTTATAAACAGGACGCTGAATCTGGCATGTTTCTTAATCACCTACCCACACACATTTTAATTTAATTGTTTATGCACAAAATCAAAATTATTTATTGGCGGTTACTGGTCTAGACTGTTCTCACTGTGTTCTTAAAATTAACAGCTGGTTAACATGATCATACAAGTATAATTATATTGTGATAAACTGTGACACCAAGAACAATTTTTGGAAAAAAAAGCCAATAGTGCTATCCCAAATCCTCCAAAGTAAAAGCACATCTTTACTTCTCTTTTCACCCTTTGCTGTCACAAGCTGTTTTACCCCAAGAACACCTTTATAAAGCAAGCTAGCAATGTACGTTTAAACTGACCTTGCCGTCGATGATGGCCGAAAGAGAGAGGTAGTCAAAGATCTCAGTGCAGTACCTCCACACCGTGACAGAGCCATACTTTCTTAAGCATTCGTCGTAAAAGCCGTACACCTGCGTGATCTGTCTGGACTCGTGATTGCCTCGGATCAGTGTGATTCTGTCGGGGTATCGCACCTGAGGTGTACCATGACAAACGTTACAGTGAGAATTCATTTTAATCCTTCACACAGGGATTTCATTAACCTTATTAATTAATTTCTAGTTCTTAGAACTATTAGAACTTTATCTATCTCTCCCAGCACATAAGCATGTCGACACTAATGCATGGATAGCTTTTTCTAATTCTTGAGAAAACTTGCGCAACACCATCTCAGTTGCAAGATGTACATTTAAATCCCTTTACTGCCATAGAACCCCTGGCTACTTAAGTCTGTAATCAGAAACGCCACTTCTTCACTTTCAAAAACTTTAGATAAATGCTTAAGCAAAAAAACACCTCTTAACTAAACCAAAAAAAAAAATAAGAACAACTACAAACCTTTAGAGCCAGAAGCAGCAGAAACGTCTCAACACTGTAAAAGCCTCGGTCCACAAAATCTCCCATGAAAAGATAGTTTGTCTCTGGAACATCACCTCCCACCTGGAGAGAAAACAATTTAAACATGCTTCAAATGTTAGAACCATGCAACAAGACTTAATAAAAAAATTAAAACTAATTTCTATTTTTATACATCTTATCTATCTTAACTCTAACCTTACAATAAGTAGATATAGTTCATATTTCAGGGAAAGACAAAAGAGTTAAATGTTGGATAGACTATAAGGAAAGCAAAAAGTCTTTAGTGTCTTCACTTGTATGGAGATTGTATGTTGTGTTTGCATTACAGTTATATATTTTTCCAGCTCTCGAGCATTTTTTAGTTGTTTATAAAAAAAATAAACAAAAAAATAAACAAATAAACAACAACAAAAAATTAATAAAAAAAGGTGCCGTGTTTGTGAAAAAGACTCACCCTGAATAACTCCTTCAGGTCATAAAACTGTCCGTGGATATCACCGCACACCTGAGGGAGAAAAGATCATAAGACTTTACATGAATCTGCATGATTATACAGGCACAACAGAAACAAAAAAATGTGATCATATACAGCCATGAGCATAGCATTATTCAAAGTTTATCTGAAGAAATTCTCAAAATATAAATGTTTTAGTCATAAGACACAAACAAGAAATACAAGCTGAAAGTGGCATTTGCAGACAATAGCATTTTACAAATCCACAGAACGAGTTAGATCTGATAAATTAGTGACATTTTAAAAACAAGCTTAATTTGCATGACTGCACGATTTACCAAAAGGAAAGCAAAAAGTCTTTAGTGCTTTCACAAACTATTAAAAGTTAATGTTAAATCAATGTCTGTATTGTTTTTTTATATATATATATATCCACCATCAACAGCTAGCGTATTATAAACCCTGCATATTGGGCTATGAACAACGGTAGTGCTGTTTTACACAGCATGGCATCTTCATGATATTTATCACTTTTTTCCACACAGTCATATAAAACCACACTTCCAGGTACCTCTTCGATGCAACCCAAACGTCTTCTAAACCCAAACCTGAGGCACAACAATTTTCTCCAGTGTTACAAATGAGTGCTGTCATTGCTGTGTTTTATCACTATGGTTACCGCAGCATTACAAATGTCACAGAACATCTGTGAGACAAGTTATTTCCTGTTAATAAACAAACAATCTCTCATCAGCCTCTCTCTTTCTCCCTCAGCTAGCATTTTTCCATCCAAAATAAAAAGTGTAGGCATTTCATGGGGAAAAGACGACGCATCAGATTGGGCATTCTACCGCACAGTGGTATAAATGGAGTTAGACATTTAATTTAAAGATTGGACAGTATTTAATACCAATACAGTGTTCTAAGTGCTTCAGAGCTTTTACTCAAATCAAGTGTTGAGCAAATCAACATGTCTTCTACAAACATCAATAGTAAACAAAGTCTTGCTGTACAAATATGTGAAATCAGCCACTTTTTTTGCAAGCTGCTACTGAAGCTATTTTACTGGGCAGCGTAATGTAATCAGAAGAAGGTGCTATCTGCCCACATCTGGGAACTTGAGCCGAAAGACGAACATTACTCATGGGTGGCAGTGACATTATTGGGATTTAAATAAAAAGTCTCCTAACAAAATCCTGAATGCATTATGGTTCGATTAATTAATGATTAACGTATCGCCACACTAACTACAAACTCGAATATATTTATAAAAAAAGATAAACTGCTCGATCGGCCAGTGACCATAATTGGCTGTTTTTCGGTTTGATTGTCTGCAAGCGGTCATCGGCCCCTATCAGGTGCCACAGAAAGGAGAAACTGCACGCTAAACAACTCCAATCTGCTCTTTTCTTGAGACTCTGTAAGCGTATTAATCTCAAATCCATTCATTACACACGCTTACATCAGTCTCAAATCACCTGGAGCGCAAATTAATATTGGAAATTGTGTATATTAAAAGCCGTATGAGCCCAAATGCTCAAAGCCACTCAACCCGCGCGCTCACGGCCAAGTTGAGTTTTGAGACATTTGAGGAGATAAAATGTCACTGCTTTTTAATAAGGATGTCACACATTTTAATCCCGTGTGTAGGAGTGAATTATTAGTTTTTTTTAGAAATAATAATTATGACGGCTGAGATACATTCTGCTCAGTAAAAATTTTGCTTTTTTGCTTAATTTAATTTAAAGTTAAATCCGAAGTCTTGTACTTGAAGTTAGCTCGTATTGTTTAAATGCTGCCTTAGTGAGAAAACTAATGTTAGGGTGCACGAAAAGAGTGAGGTCATGTCAATAATCCAGTTGCACAACTCATTAAATTCCAATGAACCATTCATCACAATGATCAAGATGATTCCCTTTACTTACTGTAACTGGAGAATCCACCCTCTGTACATTACTCTCTTCTACAAGAATTTCTCTAAAACAAACAAAGCAAAACAATATGACTAAAATGGAAATACACACAGAGTGCATACAGGAAATAAAGCTCTCTTATTTTTAAGATACACGCAATACAATGTTGTTTATCTGCACCAGCATAACTTCGACCACTTCGCAGCTTTCTGTTATGATGCACAGCATTGCATCACTGCTTAACTCAGCAACATGACTGCAGTTTATTACCTGGCTTTGGCACACAGGGCCTTGACCTCGTTCTCCTTGATGAGCTCACATCTCCTCAGCTGGTCGATCTGCCGGTCCAGATCACTGATGTCACCCATAGTGAAGCGCACAGAGCAAGCTGAAACGTTTCTCCTCCACACACACACACGCAAACACCCTCACACGGAGACAGCACCGGGAAGGCAGGGACCCTGATGGTGAAGAAGTCTTTCAAAAAAGAAAAAGAGAATAAAACCATTACATTACAGTTAAGGACCAGGTTAATACGCATGTCATCCGTAAGTGTGAACTAGTCTAATATTCAGGTCATAGAAAAACAAGAAATAGTGCGTTTGCTTCTATGAGCACAACAGACATCAATAAAGCCTGGGGGGTAAAACAGGTGTTGAGTTCAGCATGTAATAGACAATACACACCACATGTCCACTACCAACTTCACCAGGGCCAGTCTCTAAAAGATTTCCTGATGGAAAGAGACTTAGACTAAACTATGCTCCAGAGCACTCTATACGGCACTATGATAGATTTTTATTTAGGCTACTTTCCAACCCTTTCCTAGCTGTCTGTCTCAGATAAAGACGCTTAACAAGGAGGAGTGTAACAAACCATGAAAACCTTTCTTGCCATTTTGATCTCAGAGTAAATGTCAGAGTGTAAGAAAAAATGCCTGTGGCGCTTATGTGCCATCATATCAAAACAATGATAAGCACTTAGACACACTGTCTAGCTGACACCAGAGCACATTTTTAAATGACAAAGACATAAATACATATTTAGAAAACAGAGCAAGAAAACAATGTGTCTAAACACAACGTTTAGACACTGTTTAAAACTTTGCTTCTGGTTATGATAATATGGAAGAGATAAGATTATACAGACCAAGTTATATAATGTATTATAACATCATATAACCACATTCTGTACTTTAATTTAAGATAAATTAAAGATTAATATAATAATAATAAAAAGAAATGACAGACCGGGCTATTAAATCAGCTGTTACGTGACTAACCCTGATGTGCCATAATCCCCTGTCTGACGTAATTGTAGTTATGATGGGAGTGTACTGGGTGTATTGGATTCAGCCCAGGACTGCCTAACATAACACTTAGGCTTCTCAGGAGGAGAAAGAAACACTACTACTTTGTCTTTGTATGCACAAGAAACAAAATCACCCAAATCAGGATGAGTTCCCTGTTGAGTCTGGTTCCTCCTAAGGTTTCTCAAGATTGCCATCCCAAGAGTTTTTTCATGCCCATATCGCAATCGGCTTGCTCACCAGGGACAATCTGATAATTTTGATTTTCACATAATGCATTTCATACTCATTTTCATAATTTTCTTTTGATTCTGTAAAGCTGCCCTTTGCGACAATGGATGTATTATAATGGAAGGTGTCATATAAATAAAAGTTTATTAAAACATAAGGTTGAAACAGAAACTCTCTTTTATTTTATTATTAACACCGCCGTTTTTTTCTCCTTCGTATTACCAGAACGCTGGCAAATCGAATTGATACACAATTATCTTGTGCCCTTATCTCAAGAATACTTGTGGCAAAGAGATTAATGCAACTGTTTCTTTAAAAAAACACACTAACTAGATTAGAAAAACATACCACCATACTGTTTTGCCACAGGTATTATACAGATTACATATGCAAACCCATAAAAATTAAAAGATTATGGGTCTAAGTCATAAAAACGATAATTTACAGGTAAAGAATTACCAAGTTGAACCCTGAAATGGATTTCTGAAGAAGTAAATGTACATTTGTCTCTCAAAAGACGAGTAAATTAATTTTACAACACCATAACTTTACATATAGTGCACTCGCTTAACTTGAAAGAAAAAGACTATTTTTTTATCCGCGAATCTGTTGAAACGCGTAAAACATTTCAATAACCACGAAAACAAAATGTACTACAAAATTCGACATTACTCATCTTAAACAACTTTTATACCAAATTAGTACATTTTACAATAATATTAATCACTTATTTTACCTAGTATTAAGAATTACAACGTTAACCAAACACGAAAGTGCTTGCTAGTGATTGCTAGAGTTGTATGAAAAACCAGTTCCAGCCAGCAGAACCAAACTGACGCAAACACTAATAATTAGCATGCTAGCTTAGCACGCCTATGCCTTACGATGGAGACCAGATACGCGTTCGCTATCAATTCACACCCGTCGTATTTCATTATTTATTAAGTTACATGGATGTATAAGGATAAGGATGGATAATTATTAAATTAATTTGTTAAAGAATATGCGATGCTAACCGAGGCTACTCAGAGCCATGTTAGCTTACAGAGCCAACCTTATAAGACAGGTTAAAAACGTTCTAACGCGTTCCAGACTTTAAAACAAACACCCTGCGTGTTCTTCACGACCTGCAATTATTTTTACATAAGCCCAAAAGACACCAGACGTTATAGGGCATACACATATGAAATGTCGGCTCGTGCGCTTAAGTAAAGGTTGTGTTAGCTTAGCTTAGTTTAGCAGGGCCTGGAACATTTTCACGACTACGGTACTTCGGTTAAAATCAAGACCCGCGTAACACCGAACTCAACACGATTACGAAAAAAATTGATTCAAAATGGTCGCTTATATTACCTGAAACACTTTACTCGGATTTAGGCGAAGTTCAGAACAACCGAGTAAACTTCTCCCCGTGCAAGTCGTTCTCTTTCAGCCGGCTCGCCGTTTTTTTTCATTCGACACCATCAACCGGCGCCTAGCCCCGCCCCTCTCCCTCTACCGTCATCACTATCACCGTCATCACCCCGCCCAGACCAGGATTACATCCCCTACTGGACATTTTAGTATATTGCAAATGTTTTTTTTTTTTTGTTTTTTTTTACTCCGCCCGTGTGCATATTGCAACAAGGAACACGACCTTTCTCAGGATTTCTGAATTTAAATTATTGCGGCACGGTGGTTTAGTGGTTAGCGCTATCGCCTTGCACCTTCAGGTTCCGGACTCGATTCCCACCTCGGGTCTGTGTGCATGGAGTTTGCATGTTCTGAGTATTCCGGTTTTCTCCCACAGTCCTAATTGGTGTTCCCAAATTGCCTGTAGTGTGTGTGTGAGTCTGCATATGTGCGATGGATTGCTACCCTGCCACATGCCCTAAGTTTCCTAGGTGACAAATGACCTTGTATCCAAATACATACACTTCAAATTGTGTGGTTCAGTCATGTTCTTTTACACAGAACTCATTAAACCAAGTCTTTATAGTCCTTGTTTTGTGCACTGGGGCACAGTCATTTCGGAATAGAAAAGGACTTTACCCAAACATTTGCCACAAGTTAAGAAGCATGGAATTGTCCAAGATGTCTTGCTATGCTAAAGCTATAAGACTGCCCTTCACTGGGGATAAGGGGCCTGATTAAACCAGCTGAATTTAATAATTAACTTGTTTGGCCAAATACTTTTGTCCTTATAGTGTATATGAGGCTCAGGATTGTGCAGTATAGATTGGCATATCCTTTTTTTTTTCAGCACAACATGGCAATATGATGAACTAAGTTTTATTTCATTTTAACCAACTAATCTAAACTTCACTGAAAATATAAAAATGGGTCACATAAGCAAAGAACTAGCACAGATACACACAATCACATGCCTGATCTATTGTATTTATGTCTTTAATTCCAGTTCAATAGGGTACAGTATATAACTTAAGCACATAAAGGTATTACATACATTGTATCTTTTTTAAAACACAAGTTTATTTACAATGCACAGATGTGACATTAAACTTCATCATCCTTTGGTATTTTATTATTATTATTATTATTATTATGTTACTCTTTTGCTGGTTTTCTGAGTTTGCTCTTCAGCTCTGCCATCATCATTGGGCTGCCCATCCTGTGCACACACCACCAAACAGAACATTTGTTGAGTCGAAAAACAGTAATTTGCACAAGAAAGTCTATTTTTTAGTCTTACCAGAGATGTTTAATTTTGTGTATTCTTTTTAGATAGATGACAAAGTTAAGTAAAAAATAAACAAAAGAGAAAATTATTACATATAATTATTATTATATTTTTACAATTTTAGTAACATTTGACTATAAATAACCTTAAAATTTTAAATCTTCTATTTATTTTTTGCTAATTTTTAAAAAGAAATTATAAATAGTTTTAGATAGATTTAATATTTTCATAATATTATTAAAAACTTATTATATTAATATATTAATAATTAATATATTACTAAGATGTAATTTGTTTGCAGTGGAAGACACCTATTTTTATTTTTATTTAATTTGTCATCCATCTATACAAATTAAAATAGACAGCTCTACCCAGGTTGTCTCGGTGGTGTCCATTTCGGTTTCGGAGGCAATGTCTCTTGCTTGACATTATCATCTGCTGACTGTGAGCTTGAATCAGACTTCTGCATAGTAAACAGTGAGTACTGAAGTTATAATAATACTTCAACATCTAGTAATTTAGATTCGGTAATTTACCAACAGTTTGTGTACATGCAATATATAAGTTGAAATTTCATGTTTTTAGGTTTATTTTTATGTCTGTACCTGTGATGTTGCACTCTCTGTGTCTTCTCCATCTCTTATTTTTTTGCCAGCTTCTGTTTTTCTTAGCGCAGGGAAGCCAGCACCCAGACCTCATGAACAGAACGAGAAGTCATTATTTCACAACACCAAAATTTGCTGCATACCCAAATGTTTTATTTTTGCAATATAACAGTATATATATATATATATATATATATATATACACATATATATATATATATATATATATATATATATATATATATATATATATATACAGTATATATATATATATATACAGTATATATATATATATATACATACACATACACCTGCAGTTGTACTAGTTCACATTAATATGTTAATGTGTTACCTACCTCACCATCTGGTCAGCTTACGTTTTATTAAATATGCCTTGTTTAGTGCTCTTAACAAAAATAATTGCTGTAAATACAGCTTTACAAAAATCCTTGAATTGCACTGTGCATGATACAACCAACCACAATGTGGATTTGTGTCCATAAATGCATTGAGTAGATTATAATCGAACAGTAGCTACAAAATTTGAATTTGAATGTAAAACTGTAAGCCTCAATGTGCCTCATACCAAGATTATACAATGCACCTTACTATTCAGAAAAGTAAGCTATTTTAAATGCTCATCGTTTATTGCTGGAACAGACATTTTTGGAGACAGACATTTTAGACTTGAAAGAACCTCAGAACTCAACCTTCACACACACCTTCACGCATTACTTTAAAAAGAACATCTGTACGCCATCTCTTTCATGCAAGTATCCAGTAAGCCAGTCACATGGCTGCAATACAATGCATATAATCATACATGCGTTGTGCAGAGACATGACAAATTAATGTAAATATTGATCAGAATCACAATAATTATTTAACTGTGGCATGGTTCTTGGAGCTAGTTGACCAGGTGTTCCTAATAAAATGACCTGTCAGTGTTTGTCTAACAGGGTTTGTTATATTTGGTTGTACTAGCACTTTATCATCAGGTAATCTCTACAGTATGGCTTGCAAAATTGTATGAATTTTCATTTGTTTGGTTTGTTAAAAGACATTAAAAGTTTTAACAAAGCTTCAGACATGTTTACTTAAACTAAATGTTTATTAATACTTATCCTTACTGTAGATATTTAACTCACCAGGGAGTTTGAATCCAATCACACCTTTTGGTATTGATGCACCTCCTAAAGGACTCTTTTTAAGGAAGCTGGGTTGTGTAGGTTGAGGAGGTGTCAAGGGTTCTACAGAAGGCATGTTTATAAGCATACGAGGGTCTTTAGGAGGTCGAACGAGAGGATTTTTTACAGCAATCTTCGACTTCTGGACTGTAAAGTCCAAGGATGAAGCCTATGATGGTGAAATCAAATAAAAAAAAAGCAGTCAACTCTAGCACTCAACTAAACTATATAGAAATTCCAGAAATCATTAATACATAATACTTGAAGTGCATTAATTAAAATTTCACCTCTGATAGAAATAAAAGATCTGTTAATCCAGATGGTTTATCCTTATCCTTGTCTCCTGCCACATTTTCGAACCCTCTCTTCTGTCCAGATCTGTCTCTTTCTTCCTTGTACTCTTTACTGTCCATTACTGATTCTCCATGTTTAATTTCTTTTTTCAGTTCTTTGCTAATTTCCTTTGATGCTGTTGTTTCAGAAAAGACCAACTGGCACTTATCTTTTTCTTCCTTAGTAATGGGTTCCTGTGTTTTTTCCCCTGATTCCATCTCCCCAATTGTTGAAATGCTTCCTATGCTTTCAATATCTGTCATTTCTGCTACGAAATCTATTTTACATTCCTTTGTGTCACTTAGTATCTCTACGTTCAAGTTGCTCCCTGACATTTCTTTGAGGTTTTCAACCTCACTTTCATGATCATTTCTTCTTTTATCTAATTTCTTTGTCAAATCACTTATTATTCCCTTCATAACTCCAAAACGCGGTGTGACATCCTTTATTTCAACTAATAATCCAGGCTCTGCCTTATCGATCAGCTCTTGTTCTTCTGTATCTTTCAGTAAATTCTTTGGCATCTCGAGTGTTTCCTGTTCTGATTCTCTCTCCGGTAAGCACAAGCCCTCTGAATATCCAATCTCACGTTTAAGTGATAAAACTTTGTACTTATCCTGATTTATTTTATCCTCTACTGGGTTGTCACCAAAAATTGTCTTTTCTACAAGGGAAAAACTGCAATTGGGTTGAGCTTGCTCATATGTATGTTCACCCCTGCTCATAAGGGTTTCTTCACTGCGCGTTTCAAAGTCTTCGGGTGTCTGACCAGGAGAGCTGGATATTGCTTTTATTTTAAATGCAGTTTCACTGGAGCACTCCTCCTGAAATGAAGAACTTTGCATTTCATAAATAGACTCAACTGCAGGTTTATCTACCCTTTCCAGACTAACTGATTTTACTTCACTAAGTGGTGCTTCACACAACCTCAATTCATTTATTCTTGTATCATTTGGTTCTTCTAGCAAAGACCATTGTTCAAGAAAGCACTGGCCTGTTTTTTCTTGTACAGCCACCTCTTCTCTCTCTATTGGCTGCTTGTATGAGCTTGTATCTTTCTCAGTCGATTTCTTCACATCCATTGCAGCAGCTTCTGCTCTGAATTTTGGTGTGGTTTTGACAGTTTCCGTTTGGTTTCCTGTGCCTGTTTCTGGTCGTGTAATGACACCCTCAATGTTTTCTTCAGTCACTATAGCTGGTTGTTGTATTTCTGAACTGTTTTGATCACAAGCTTTATCATCCAACTCTTCGAGATCTATATTCAAGACCATCTCTGAATCAGCTTTTTGTGCATTACTGGCCTCAGACATTTTTGCCGTTTCAATCTGTGCCATCTCCAATAGGTCAGACTCAATCACCACAATTCTGTCAACAACGTCAAATTGTTTCAATTCCGTGCCACAGACTTTCTGTTCTTCTACAATGCCAGTGTCTGTAACATGTTCACATCCTGAGAACTCTTCACGATGTCCATCGTTCTCTTTTTCCACGGTCTCTTGATTTGTTTCCTCATTGTGGCCTTCAATTACTTCCTTTTCATGCAAAACTGAGGTGTCATTTAAAAGACTCCTTAATTCCTGTGTTGAGTCCAGCTGAATAAACATGCCTTCATCCACCATTTGTGATTTACTCACTTCATATTCATGCTCAGTTCTTACATTTAGCTCATTTATGTCCTGATCATAAACACATTCTGTTATATTCTTCACTGAGACCAATGGGGCCACTGCTTTATTTTCCATTTCACACACACCTGCCTGTTCTTCAGGGTCAAAGCTTTGGTCAGTAAAATCACTTTTAATTGGTTCTTTATCATGTTCATTATACTTTTTAATTGAGATTTCTTCAATACTTTCCTTTTCCTTTTTACTTCTCTGCTCCTGGTTTTCATTCCTCTTCGCATTCAGATCACCTTCCTCAGCCAGTAAGCCTTGTTTGATAAACCCACTTTTAATTGGTTCTTCTTCACCTTCATCATACTCTTTCATTGAGATTTTTTCAATGCATTGCTCATCCTCTTCATGCTTCTTTCTCTGCTCCTGGTTTTCATTTCTCTCAGCATTTACATCAGCTTCCTCTGCCAATGAGCCTTGTTTGAAAAACTCACTTTTAATAGGTTCTTCTTCACCTTCATCATACTCTCTCCTTGAGATTTCTTCAATACTCTCCTCTTCTTCTTCAAGTTTCCTTGTCTGCTCCTGGTTTTCATTACTCTTAGCATTTAGATCAGCTTCCTCAGCCAATGAGACTTGTTTGATAAACTCACTTTTAATTGGTTCTTCTTTACCTTTATCATACTCTCTTCTTGAGATTTGTTCAATACTCTCCTGATCAAGTTTTCTTCTCTGCTCCTGGTTTTCATTACTCTCAGCATTTAGATCAGCTTCCTCAGCCAATGAGCCTTGTTTGATAAACTCACTTTTAATAGGTTCTTCTTCACCTTTATCATACTCTCTTCTTGAGATTTGTTCAGTACTCTCCTCTTCAAGTTTTCTTCTCTGCTCCTGGTTTTCATTACTCTCAGCATTTAGATCAGCTTCCTCAGCCAATGAGCCTTGTTTGATAAACTCACTTTTAATAGGTTCTTCTTCACCTTCATCATACTCTCTCCTTGAGATTTCTTCAATTCTCTCCTCTTCTTCTTCAAGCTTCCTTGTCTGCTCCTGGTTTTCATTACTCTCAGCATTTAGATCAGCTTCCTCAGCCAATGAGCCTTGTGTGATAAACTCACTTTTAATAGGTTCTTCTTCACCTTCATCATACTCTTTCCTTGAAATTTCTTTAAGACCTTCCTCCTCCTTTTCCAGTTTCCTTCTCTGCTCCAGGATTTCATTCCTCTCAGCATTTAGATCATCTTCCTCAGCCAATGAGCCTTGTGTGATAAACTCACTGTTAATAGGTTCTTCTTCACCTCCATCATACTCTTTCCTTGAGATATCTTCAATGCATTGCTCATCCTCTTCAAGTTTCCTTATCTGCTCCTGGTTTTCATTTCTCTCAAGATTTAGATCAGGTTCCTCAGCCAGTAAGCCAGGTGTGACAAGCTCACTTTTAATGGGTTCTTCTTTACCTTCATCATACTCTCTCCTTGAGATTTCTTCAAGACCTTTCTCTTCCTTTTCCAGTTTCCTTCTCTGCTCCAGGATTTCATTCCTCTCAGCATTTAGATCAGCTTCCTCAGCCAATGAGCCTTGTGTGATAAACTCACTTTTAATAGGTTCTTCTTCACCTTCATCATACTCTTTCCTTGAGATTTCTTCAAGACCTTCCTTCTCCTTTTCCAGTTTCCTTCTCTGCTCCAGGATCTCATCCCTCTCAGCATTTAGATCAGCTTCCTCAGCCAATGAGCCTTGTGTGATAAAATCACTTTTAATAGGTTCTTCTTCACCTTCATCATACTCTCTCCTTGAGATTTCTTCAATTCTCTCCTCTTCTTCTTCAAGCTTTCTTGTCTGCTCCTGGTTTTCATTACTCTCAGAATTTAGATCAGCTTCCTCAGCCAATAAGCCTTGTGTGATAAACACACTTTTAATAGGTTCTTCTTTACCTTCATCATACTCTTTCTTTGAGATTTCTTCAAGACCTTTCTCCTCCTTTTCCAGTTTCCTTCTCTGCTCCAGGATTTCATTCCTCTCAGCATTTAGATCAGCTTCCTCAGCCAATGAGCCTTGTGTGATAAACTCACTTTTAATAGGTTCTTCTTCATCTCCATCATACTCTTTCCTTGAGATATCTTCAATGCATTGCTCATCCTCTTCAAGTTTCCTTCTCTGCTCCTGGTTTTCATTTCTCTCAAGATTTAGATCAGGTTCCTCAGCCAGTAAGCCAGGTGTGACAAGCTCACTTTTAATGGGTTCTTCTTTACCTTCATCATACTCTCTCCTTGAGATTTCTTCAAGACCTTTCTCTTCCTTTTCCAGTTTCCTTCTCTGCTCCAGGATTTCATTCATCTCAGCATTTAGATCAGCTTCCTCAGCCAATGAGCCTTGTGTGATAAACTCACTTTTAATAGGTTCTTCTTCACCTTCATCATACTCTTTCCTTGAGATTTCTTCAAGACCTTCCTCCTCCTTTTCCAGTTTCCTTCTCTGCTCCAGGATTTCATTCCTCTCAGCATTTAGATCAGCTTCCTCAGCCAATGAGCCTTGTGTGATAAAATCACTTTTAATAGGTTCTTCTTCACCTTCATCATACTCTTTCATTGAGATATCTTCAATGCATTGCTCATCCTCTTCAAGTTTCCTTATCTGCTCCTGGTTTTCATTTCTCTCAAGATCTAGATCAGGTTTCTCAGCCAGTAAGCCAGGTGTGACAAGCTCACTTTTAATGGGTTCTTCTTTAACTTCATCATACTCTCTCCTTGAGATTTCTTCAAGACCTTCCTCATCCTTTTCCAGTTTCCTTCTCTGCTCCAGGATTTCATTCCTCTCAATATTTAGGTCAGCTTCCTCTGCCAGTGAGCCGTGTTTGATAAATTCCATTTTAATAAATTCTTCTTCACCTTCATCATACTCTTCCCTTGAGATTTCTTCAATTCTCTCCTCTTCTTCTTCAAGCTTCCTTGTCTGCTCCTGGTTTTCATTACTCTCAGCATTTAGATCAGCTTCCTTAGCCAATGAGCCTTGTGTGATAAACTTACTTTTAATTGGTTCTTCTTCACCTTCATCATACTCTTTCCTTGAGATTTCTTCAAGTTCTTCCTCCTCCTTTTCCAGTTTCCTTCTCTGCTCCAGGATTTCATTCCTCTCAGCATTTAGATCAGCTTCCTCAGCCAATGAGCCTTGTGTGATAAACACACTTTTAATAGGTTCTTCTTCACCTTCATCATACTCTTTCCTTGAGATTTCTTCAAGACCTTCCTCCTCCTTTTCCAGTTTCCTTCTCTGCTTCTTCGAACCTATTAACTCACTTTTACTAGGTTCTTCTTCACCTTCATCACACTCTCTCCTTGAGATTTCTTCGATTCTCTCCTCTTCTTCTTCAAGCTTCCTTGTCTGCTCCTGGTTTTCATTACTCTCAGCATTTAGATCAGCTTCCTCAGCCAATGAGCCTTGTGTGATAAACTCACTTTTAATTGGTTCTTCTTCACCTTCATCATGCTCTTTAAGACCTTCCTCTTCCTTTTTCAGTTTCCTTCTCTGCTCCAGGATTTCATTCCTCTCAATATTTAGGTCAGCTTCCTCTGCCAGTGAGCCGTGTTTGATAAATTCCATTTTAATAGGTTCTTTTTCACCTTCATCATACTCTTTCCTTGAGATTTCTTCAAGACCTTCCTCCTCCTCTTCCAGTTTCCTTCTCTGCTCCAGGATTTCATTCCTCTCAGCATTTAGATCAGCTTCCTCAGCCAATGAGCCTTGTGTGATAAACTCACTTTTAATATGTTCTTCTTCACCTTCGTCATACTCTCTCCTTGAGATTTCTTCAATACTCTCCTCTACAAATTTCCTTCTCTGCTCCTGGTTTTCATTTCTCCCAGCATATAGATCACCTTTCTCAGCTAGTAAGCCTTGTTTGATAAACTCACTGTTAATGGGTTCTTCTTCACTTCTCTCATACTCTCTCCTTGAGATTTGTTCATGACTCCTCTCTTCCTTTTCCAGTTTCCTTATCTGTTCCTGGTTTTCAATATTTTCAACATTTAGGTCAGCTTCCACTGCCAGTAAACTTTTTATATCCTGGCTGCCTTCAGTCTCTACATTTAGATCAGCTTCATTAGTTAAAAAGCCCTGGTCATTAAACTCACATTTAATAGGTTCTTCATCATTTTGATTATTGTCTCTTGTCAGAATTTCATTTCCAGTTTCAATCAGTCTCGTTATTATTTTATCACTATTTTCTGCCTCTTCATGTTTTGTTCTTTGTTCCTGGCTGCTTTTACCCCTTTCAACATTTAAGGCAGCTTCCTTTGTTAATAAAGCCTGTTCAACAAACTGACTTTTAGTTGGGTCTTTTTCAGGTACTTCATTTTCTCTTTTTATAATTTCATCAACGAGTTTGTCTTCCTCTTCTTGTTTCCTTTTCTGCTCCTGACTGTTTTCATTTCTCTCAACAGTTATATCAATCTCATTTGTTAATAAGCCTTGGTTAATGGACTCATTTTTAAGTAGTTCTTTTTCATGTTTATCTTTGTCTTTCCTCATTATGTCAACATCTTCCTCCTTCTGTTTCCTTGTTTTCTCCTGACTCTGTTCTTTTTGAGTTTCATCATTCTCTTGCCTCATAAGTTCATCAACATCTTCCACTTCTACATGTTTTTCTGATGCCTTTTCCTGCTCCTGGTTCTTTTCACTTCTTTCAACACTTAGATTTGCTTCCTTGGTCGATAAATTCTGGTTAACAAACTTGCATTTAAGGTGTTCTTTTTCAGTGTCATCATTCTCTATCATCATGGTTTTCTCTTCTTCTTTCTTTTCCAGTTTCTTTGTCTGTTCCTGTTCACGCCTCTCAGCATTTAGATCACCTTCCTCACTTCCAGACAATGTACTGTCTCGGTTCTTTATACCTGCATCAGTGTAAGCAGAGAATTTTTCTTGGTTTTCGAAAATTTGCTCATTATCCGACTTTGTCTGTGATTTCTTGTTTTTCTCTTCTGAGCTATGGCAAATGTGTTTGCTTTTGTCTTTTACTTCATGACCACCATGAGCAATACTTTCCCACTGAACAGCAGCGGCCCGTACTCTAACCCCAGGACACAGCAAATCATCTCTTGTCTCATTTAACTTTGTTTCAGTTCGTTCTTTTCCCTCTTCTTTTTCTTTTAACTCTATAGAACTCTTACTGATCGCTTCACTGTCTTCTTGCTTAAAGTGCAGATTGTGGGCCTCTTCATTCGTAACCTCCGGTCTGAGATATCTTCCTACAGTTCCTCTAAGGTAACCCTGTTTAGACACAAAAATTAAAACAAGCAAACAACAAAGTCAGTGTAAGAACTATGTACAATGTGTGAGAACAGTTTAAACAGTAGTATCAATTATAGGTTTACTTACTCTCATGATGAATCTGAATGTCATGGCAATATTTTGCTCTTAATAATTTCTTTGAACGGGTCTTTTTGGATAATTGTAAAAACATACACTCACCTAAAGGATTATTAGGAACAACATACTAATACGGTGTTTGACCCCCTTTCGCCTTCAGAACTGTCTTAATTCTATGTGGCATTGATTCAACAAGGTGCTGAAGGTATTCTTTAGAAATGTTGGCCCATGTTGATAGGATAGCATCTTGCAGTTGATGGAGATTTGTGGGATGCACATCCAGGGCACGAAGCTCCCGTTCCACCACATCCCAAAGATGCTCTATTGGGTTGAGATCTGGTGACTGTGAGGGCCATTTTAGTACAGTGAACTCACTGTCATGTTTAAGAAACCAATTTGAAATGATTCAGGCTTTGGTGACATTACCCTGCTGGAAGTAGCCATCAGAGGATGAGTACATGGTGGTCATAATGGGATGGACATGGTCAGAAACAATGCTCAGGTAGCCCGTGGCATTTAAACGATGCCCAATTGGCACTAAGGGGCCTAAAGTGTGCCAAGAAAACATCCCCCACACTATTATAACACCAGCAGCCTGCACAGTGGTAACAAGGCATGATGGATCCATGTTCTCATTCTGTTTACGCCAAATTCTGAGTCTACCATTTGAGTGTCTAAACAGAAATCGAGACTCATCAGACCAGGCAACATTTTTCCAATCTTCAACTATCTAATTTTGGTGAGCTTGTGCAAATTGTAGCCTCTTTTTCCTATTTGTAGTGGAGATGAGTGGTACCCGGTGGGGTCTTCTGCTGTTGTAGCCCATCCGCCTCAAGGATGTGCATGTTGTGGCTTTACAAATGCTTTGCTGCATACCTCGGTTGTAACGAGTGGTTATTTCAGTCAAAGTTGCTCTTCTATTACCTTGAATCAGACGGCCCATTCTCCTCTAACCTCCAGCATCAGCAAGGCATTTTTGCCCACAGGACCGCCACATACTGGATGTTTTTTCCTTTTCACACCATTCTTTGTAAACCCTAGAAATTGTTGTGCGTGAAAATCCCAGTAACTGAGCCAATTGTGAAATACTTAGACTGGCCCGTTTGGCACCAACAACCATGCCATGCTCAAAATTGCTTAAATCACCTTTCTTTCCCATTCTGACATTCAGTTTAGAGTTCAGGAGGTTGTCTTGACCAGGACCACACCCCTAAATGCATTGAAGCAACTGCCGTGTGATTGGTTGATTAGATAATTGCATTAATGAGTAATAGAACAGGTGTTCCTAATAATCCTTTAGGTGAGTGTATATTTTAATAGAAGAAACCCCTAAAAATCACAGTCAAACTTACACATCCAAATATTAACACAATCCAAATGTCTTTTTATTTGATAAGCCCAAAGTATTTAAAATTTCTATTAGTGATTGTGGCTTAATACACTTGGTAGCTTCTCTGTGCTATATAAAAGCAGGAAAGATTTATTTTACTATGGAGTGAAAGGCTGCCATCCAAGATAATGCCCCTGCTCCAGAATCAACACCTTTGAGTTTGACTAAAATTTGCCACTAACCACATGAAAAAGACAAAGCCTTCTGGAAGGTTTTAACCTGGCGTAAGTTTGGAGTCATATAGAAAAGGCATTTGAGACATCCATGGTGGTGGTAGCATCATGCTTTGGGGCCACTGAAACTGGTACATTGCACAAAAGCGAATGGATTAAAAAATAAAAACCACAAAATTATTTAAACCTCAAGTTGGCAGTAAGATGAAAGAAGACTAATTCTAAGCTTTTTGAGCCTCGGTCTTGTCAAATAAATTAATAAATGAATAAATTTGTGGCCCATGCGTAACATTTGGGTCCATTTCAGGTAAGCAACAAATTTAATTAAGCACTACCAAGTCTGCCAAGAGAAAAGAGGTCAACTATCCAACCAAACTTCTGTCAGAAGCTTGTTGATGGACACTAAAAGTGACACATTTTCAAAGTGGTATTAAAAAGTCTTGAGAATAGCTCTGTCTACAAGAAAGTACTTTGTTTATATACATTTACAAACTATCACGTTCAAAATAGTTCCCTTGCACAGCAATACAGTGCTCTCAGCGTTTCTGCCACTTCTGGAACATGTCCTCGAAGCCTTCTTTTCGAAGCATGTCAAGCGCTTTCTGCGATTCATGCTGGATATCTGCAATGGTGCCATACCAAAACCTTTAAGCTGGATCTTCATGCAGTCATGGTACATGGTAGCGGATGTAGTCAGAATAGAACCAGTTGCACTCTCGATGTACACAGGACGTTGTCTTTTGTTACACTGACACTGTCACATCAACTTTTGTCAAACTGTACAGTATGAAGGTTGGTGCTTCCTGTGACTGTGCAGCCTTGTGCTAGTCTCAAAACTTTGATACTATCTTATATTTATTTTGCATTTTATAATGTATTTATATTTTAATAATGTATTGCTGTAAAAAAAAAAACCCTAATATAAATAAATGCTTTGCTCTGAATTCTTTGTATTTTCTTATGTATGTTTTAGAATTGTTCTCACTCTTACCGCCTTAACAGCTTAATCCTATATACGGGGTTGCAGGGAGCCTAGAGCCTATCCCAGGGAACTTAGGGTGGTTCACCCTTGACAGAGTGCCAATCCATTTCAGGGCATACACACACTACAAGCAATTTGGGAACACCAATTAGCCTAATCTGCATGTCTTTGGACTGCAGTAGGAGGGAGTACCCGGAGGAAACCCACCAAGCACAGTGAGAACATGCAACCTTTATACACACAGAGGCGAGAATCAAACCCGGACGTTGGATGTGTAAGGCGACAGTACTAACCACTAATTCACTGTGCCGCCTCTGTAGACTTGTTCTTTTTCAGGAAAAGACCATTTTGACAAAATTCAAAATAAATGAAAGCTCAAAATTGCCATCACATTCATGTTCATAATGAGGATGTGCAAACTTCTGACTGCAACAGTACATACACAAGTGAAGCAAACTGTACAGTGTACTTTAGTTCAGGAACACTGTTATTTTCAAAACGACATGCACGTACAAATTAGTGACAGCTAAAAGAACTACAGTACACTATTGCATAAACTAGTTAAGTGAAAAAAAAGAAGTGGTGAAACATTTAAGATGTGTTCGGGTACAATTTGCTAACAAAGTTCTATGCTGCATATAATTTCTTACCTAAACTGGGCATATACAAAAATTTGTTTACTTACAGTCCTGAAACCCCCTGCCATCCACTGTTTAATATTGTTTCTACCAACACAACCCAGGGGTAGCTCAGTGGTTAAGGCATTGGACTACAGTTTGGAAGATCTCAGGTTCAAACCCCACAACCACCAAGTTGCCACTGTTGGGCCCTTGAGCAAGGCCCTTAACTGCTCAGATGTATAATGACATAAAAAATGTAAGTTGCTCTGGATAAGAGTGCCTGCGAAATGCCTAAATGTAATGTAAATGTAGCTCAAAAGAAGCATTTGGTGTATATTCAGATAAAGAAAATTTTTTACTGTTTTCAAGGCAGGGGGTCATCAGGACCGGCTTTAAAAACCCATGCCCTGTAGAGTGCTGTAGTAAGGAACAATGAGTATGGTCAGCACATACTGTATAAATTTATCATCAAAGTCATCATGTTACATCTGCAGTAAATCTTTTAAAATAACTTGAATCGTTTAGGTTTGCTGCTATGCTCTAACAAAGAGAGAGAGAGAGAAAGAGAAAAAAAAAATTTGTGCAATGCATGATGGGAGACACACAGTAGCAGCTCTCAAAGTCAAACATTGAACACTTCCCTGCAGAAGTGGGGCTTTTTAATCAGCACTGTTATCTAATAGTAGTATTCAAAACAATACTCCAAAACATTTGGTTCAGCGTTGACTATTAGAGTCCGGAAATGACTTTTCAAGCGACACAAAACCTCACTTTTTTTCCTTCTGTCAGATAAGGAAACAGTGTTAACCATATGATATAAATAACTATTTATGTATCGAATCTACAGTTCAAGTATATGTGCTGCAGTAGTGTTAAATGGTATTGCTAGAGTAAAACCTGCTTATTTTATACCGAAACACATCTGTCCCTTCTATGATTCTTTCTAAATGTCTTCCCTGCTCATGATCCATTTAGCATCTAAATGTGCCTTCTCACGTTCAAAATATCATACTGTACTGTGCATGGATTCAACTCCTTTTGTCCCCAAAAATAATAATTATTCTTTGTTTTTCTGGCTAAGCATAATTTAAGACAGTATAAATAAAGTCTATCCAGAATTCCAGATTAAGTTCCCCAGTATTAAACGAGTGGTGACAGTGCTATGGAAAATATTTGACAAATATGAGGAAGAACCAAAGAGGAACAAGATTAAAAATGGACCCTGGCCTCTTCTATGTGATACTGGGTGGTGAGATTATTAAAACACATAGTATACAGGTGTAGTATACAGGTGTAGATATTTAAACAAAGTAAAATCTTGGTGGAGTGACCACATGAAACCTTGACCACACGTGGTTTTCCTTTGTTTTCATCAATCCAGAATTATTCCAACAAAGAACATTTATATAAAACTATGCTAAAAGCTGGCAAGATGTCGATTTTGGAGATTTATTTCTATTAGAGAATTACACAGATAGCCTACGTAAGAGGTAGTCAAAATTCTGCAGGCATTTAAGTTACTAAATGAGGGCAGGCGTAGCTCAGTGGTTAAGGGATTGGACTACGGTCCTGGAAGATCCCAGATTCAACTCCACCACCACCAAGTTGCCGCCTTTGGGCCCTTGAGCAAGGTCCTTAACCCTCAACTGCTTAGATGTATAATGAGATAAAAATGTAAGTCGCACTGGATAAGGGCGTCTGCTAAATGCTGCAATTGAAATGTTAATGACTTTTTGGGTAAGTGTTTTGTCCTGGTTACGGTTAAGGTAAATATGGAACCTATCCTGGAAAGGCTGGGTGTGAGACAGAAATACACCCTGGGAGTTATCAGCAGTGGCAGGTTATCAAGGGACACCATGCAACACACACAAACACTCAGTCACACCTATCGATAGCTGTTCTTAGACAATCCACCTACTTATATGTTTTTGATAGGTAAATAAAAATCAAGAAACCTGGTAGAAATCTATGTGGACTTGGGGAGAACACGCTGAGAAACTCTGTGCAGAGTGTTTAATTCTCAGCAAACATGAGCTCAAGATGGAACCAGGGACAGTGATTCTGTGGGGTGTGTTCCACTCTACACACTACCTCTCAGCACTGCTTTATGAGCATAATGTCACTCTTCAAATAGGAAGCTCATTATTTAAACATTTACAATAATGCAAATATTTAAACAATTGTGCCACACCTCAAATGCTTTATACTGAATGAAGAACTGGATTGAATTAACACAGACACATACAAAATATGTACACAGATCATTGTCATACAGCCTAAAGGTTTTGAATGTCTGCTGCTGTTTGTTAATTTTTTTTAAGTATTCTGATGTTGTCCTTTTGCATTCTTGAAATGTGCTTTTTGTAAATCCCATGCAGATTCATTCCTAGTTTTTCATTATAATAAACAACACTTTTTTGAGAAGGCTTATCACTAGGTTTTGGAGCATGGCTGTGGGAAATTTTTTAATAATTCAGCCACAAGAGCATTAACATTAGGGTTTCCTGGCCTGATGCTGAGTCAGCATTTAAGTTTATCCCCAATGTGTTTGAAGGGTTTGATGTTAGTGACCTATGCAGGAGCTTTGTTATATGCTTTAAGACATTGCCATAGTGGAATAGTTTTGGGCCTCTTAGTAACAATGAAGAGAATCCTAATCCTACAATTGTGCATTTTCAATTTTTGTGTCAACAGATTGGGGAAGGAACGCATATGGGTGTCCACATACTTTTGGCCACAGCCTGTACACAGTGTGTATACTTAATGTATTTCAGAGACATTTTTTGCTATCTATCTATCTATCTATCTATCTATCTATCTATCTATCTATCTATCTATCGTGTATACTGTATAGATAGATAGATAGATAGATAGATAGATAGATAGATAGATATGGAATCTCTCTACCAAGCCAAAAAATGTATACAAACTATAATAATTATTAATATAACATCAATATAATATACAGTATATCATACTATTTTTATTTTCTGCAGTGTGTATACATGTTTTGCCTGACTCTGTGTATATCACTTTTTATTCTTGGACTTTACACTACAGAAAATATTATGTCCAAGCTGACATTGGATTTAATGCATTAAATTCACCCAACCGGTATAAATAACAGCAAGAATAGCTTTAGCATAAATGTACCAATAACTACTAAATGTCAATGATAAATTTAATAACACTCATACACACACGCACAAACACTTTCACAGTCAATCCTATTTAACTGGAGACTAACTTCAAACTTAAAAGTAAGGGAACATAAAAAGAGAAAAAAGGTAGTTTAAACACATCTAATGTAAAGTTAATATTCTCACATGACTTGAGGAAATGTTTTATTAACACAAATAACATGATTTACCGGTTAAAACTGAATTAAACTTAAAAAACACAAACAAACATTCAAACAAAAACTCACCCAAACAGTCCAGATAGCACGCCCAAATCTGTTTATTGCACTTTCAGAGCCTTCCATCTCTGATAACTCTGAAATAAAAAGGTTCAATAAAATACTCCAAAATCAAGAAGCCGAGTCTTTAGATCTGTTACTGAAGTCTTTAAACTACATGCAGGTCGTCAGTCCTGAGGTTCAGAAGCTGTTGTTTAAAGAGGAAGGAGAAGAATAGAGCAGGTTTGGTCGAAGAGAAACATATCACCATAACGGAACATAGCGAAGGACGTGTGTGGGCCTGTGGTTAAAAAAAAAAAAAAAGTGGTCCGCTTTACTGACAGGCAGCTTCTGTAACACAAGCATGGGCCCACTTCCCTAACCTTCATATTAAACTACAATAAACCAGGAAATGAGCGGGATGTAGAAATAATAGACTAAGAGTGATGTAGCCTGCTGTAGCCCAGGGTGTTTTGTGATAAGCAGACATGTGAATCAGCAGCTATTGTGCAAACATTTAAGTTTAGGTTGTGAAAAAAAGAGTCTATATTTTGGTCAGGAAAATGTTTACAACTTTTTTTTATGGGAAAGTGTGAGGCCACACCCTTTTTCACGAGGACAGACAGACCATAAGAAGGTTATCACATAAATTTGGACAAATTATGTAGGACAAAAAAATGTTTACAACTTTTTTTTTTATGGGAAAGTGTGAGGCCCCACCCTTTTTCACTAGGACAGACACAGCATAAGGAGGCTATCACATTAATTTTTAATATGTACTTGGTTTAGGTACTGTGGGTAGATTACAAAAGGATAAAAGGCTTAATATAAAAGGCCATAATTAATTATATTTATCCACAGAAAGTGCTCACAGGCATTTGAAATGTGAGCAGACATTTTGATCAATTGAAACAAACAAACATCCATTCATTATCTATACCTCTTATCGTGAACATGGTCACGGAGGGCCTAAAGTCTATCTCAGGGGACTTTGGGCATGAGGCAGGGTACACCATGGACAGGGAGACAATTCACACACACTATTGGCAATTTTGGAATGGCAATTAATTTAATTTAGTTCAAGAGGAGTCCTGATGTTCTGAAACACACTCAGTTCCTGCTTCAATTTGTTTGCTGCGAGTACCTTGGTTGTGTTGGCATTTAAAGTATACCATCTTTTACAGTTTTCATCAATGATTTCATTCAAAAAATCCACACCAAATAATAGCAAAATACTTGCAACAGAGGTAAGCTACGTAAAACACTTACCACAGTTAACATTCAGCTTGCCACTGTTGGGTCCTTGGGCAGGACCCATAACCCTTCACCCCATACATCCCAGCAACTGCGTGCAGAGCTGGTCCCAAGCCCAATTAGAAAATTAGAGTTTTGTGACAAGAACAGGCATCTGGTGTAAAAACTCATGGAGAAATTTGTAGTTATCGCTTATCAGTTATCTTTCACAGAAGACAGAGAAGATTGGAGCATTAGAGAAGTATATCTCGTCTTTAGAAAGGAGTTTGAATTCTTCTGACCTTGGCATTAAAGCACTTACAACAGGGCAGATGGGTCATGACTAAGCAGAAAAATCGTGCCGCCAAAGCTAACACAGAGGCTCAGCCACGAAAGCACCGCTCTGAATTCTCTACATAGTGAAACTCCTGCTGAGAAACCCCAAAAAGCTTTGGTTATAGGAGACCCTATCCTAAGGCATGTAAAGTTAGCTAGGCCGTTATGTGTACCAGCAGCTTTAATCAGGTGTAAACATCCCACCTTTAAAAGGTGTAAACATCCCACCCTGAAAACCTCAACCCAGCTTAGTGACACACATCCACGCCTACAAATAGAATTTTTTTAACCAATGATTTAAAACACCAATTGAAACTGTTATGATATTTGCATTTATTTGAGGTTTTAAATTCTTTTGCAAACCTTCTTTGTATTGGGAAGTAGATTGTTTGGCAGATTTGAGCATCTTGCCTGAAGTCTCAGTGTTATAGCCATCTGTATAATTAACAATTAATTTGTTAATTTTGCAAGATTGCAGATACACGAGTGTTGTGTGAGTCATCTGAGTTCTAAATTCTGTATTAATGTGATGCACCACCCTGAATTAGAATTACAATTAGAATATGGCAGCATCAAAAGCAGCTCGAGTAACTGTCGGAATCCTTTGAATCCCAACCGCCCTGTGCTAAATGTCATGTAGGAGCTCTCCGACACACTGATCAAACTTGTAGAGAATGGCACTTTTAAAAAGTCAGCTTGAATTTGGCAAAATATTGGGTGATGTTATGCAGAAGCATGTGTATGAAGTAGTTTTATTTGGGGGTCTTTCAGTCTCTTTTGCATATGATATGTCTTCTGTTTCTCACTCTTTGTCTACTAAAAATTTTTTTTACATTGGTGGAGAAGATTTTCCAAACCTTTACTTTAGAAAGCCAATGTGTAGGACAATGTTTGTTTTTTTCACCAATAGCCCAATCATAATAGAAGTGCATCTTGTAAGCACCTCAGTCTGACCACATGTAAAAGAATTTTTATTTGAAGTGGGAAGACTGGTTTCAAAATAGCCACATTTTGCTTTGATGTCAGCTTTGCATACACTTGGCATTCTCTCAGTCAGCCTCATGAGATAGTCACCTGGAATGGTTTTCCAACTATCTTAAAGGAGTTTCCAGAAGAGTTCAGAGCAAGTTGCCTGGTCTAGTCCAACTCATCCCAAACCGTCTCAATTGGATCTAGGTTGGATTTTGGATCAGGTGATTGTGTATACTAAAGGAAAAGGTTTGCAAATATATAATATATTATTATTATGTATAAAATAAAATTTTAAATCTAGTAAATATATATACTATATACTATATACAATATTAGATTTTCACTTGTAAGGATAAAACCTCACAGTTTGTAAAACTTCATTTGCATGTCAAAAAAAAAATATTCTGATTAAATAGTTTGAACGCATAAATGAACATCTTATTGGATCAGCATTTATGTAAACAGTTAAGCTGGAATCTTTAATCAGAATGATATCAGTTGGATAGAAGGGATGTTGTCCATATAAATGCAGCTCCTGAGAGCACCTTAGTAGCAGTTTTGGCAAAAACAGTGAACTGCTGGATTGAATAGTCAATGCTGTAAATAGAAAGTGTCTGTGTTTTCACTTTTGATAACACAGAGTTGTTTTTGCCAATCAACACTTTCTAGCTGTTATGGCTAAATGCTACACAATTAGACCATTCATGCCATTTTTATGCATGGATAATACAATGCAGTTACATTTGTTTTCAGCTTTGGCATCATTGCGCTGTGGCACGTCTACAAATCAAATGTTGACCTTATCCTGTCTTACAAATAAAATAATTGCTTTCATCAACCAAAATAAGACATGGACTTTTTTGTTTGGATGAACTTGTACAGATCATCTGAACGTTCTGGTTCCAGAGAGACAATTACAATATGCAATTACATAATTGGTGAGAAGGTATAGTTTTTCAATAGCCTATTTCTAAATCAGGAAAAATTTTATTTAATAGCTTGCCTGCTTCTGACCCAAACATACCCACATACACTATCTTCACCTTATTTATATCCCATCTCTTCCTAATTCCACACAGTAAACTGTTAACCTAACTTTGCAGCGTGGCTTTCCTTCAGGCTCATACCATTGAGATACTCGTGCAACAAGTCAGGACATAATATCACACCATGGCTCTGCCTTCACATGCAACATACTTTTTTTCTTTCTCTCATCCCTTCGGTTGACTGAATTCTTTCATACATTAGTTGCAACAGGTGCAATAAATAAAGTTCAACTTAAAGTTACATTGCTAGCTAGCTACAAAGGCAGAACGATTGGACTTTTCTCTGAAGGTAAAGTCACATAGGGTCAATTTTAATTTTCAATATTATCTCTACAAACTTCAGTAAACACCCAAGCTGCTTTATGTAAAATTCAGCTATTTGTCTTGATAAACACCTACCCTTGTTGTAGTTATTATAGAAGTTACTTTGCGGTAAGTCATTGGGTTTTATGGTTCCCTCACCTGCCAAATCCCTCCTTAACCCCTAGTCATAATCCCTATATAACGGACATTAAGGGGTCAGGTAGGGTAGTCTGTTATATCCAAAGTCCACTATAATCAGAGTTGATTATTCCATGCACAAGGAAACACCTACAATGCTCATTAAAATTATATAGCATTTTGGCAGATACAGTAAGTTAGTGACTTTCTATACGAGTATCTCAATTTATTTATTTTATTTATTTACCAAGAGT